>NC_060176.1:2126895-2201895 GCF_021184085.1 Oncorhynchus gorbuscha | reverse complement strand
CTAACCCCAACACCTAGCAGACCCCCTCCCCTAACCCCCCCTCTACAAACCCATCTAACCCCAACACACAGGAGACCCCTCTATCCTAACCCCTTTATAACCCCACCTAGCCCCAACACACAGGAGACCCCCTCTAACCTGACCCCTTTATAACCCCACCTAGCCCCAACACACAGGAGACCCCCTCTAACCTAACCCCTCTACAAACCCACCTAACCCCAACACACAGCAGATCCCCTCTACAACCCCACCTAACCTAAACACACAGCAGATCCCCTCTACAACACCACCTAACCCCAACACACAGCAGATCCCCTCTACAACCCCACCTAACCCCAACACACAGCAGACCCCTCTACAACCCCACCTAACCCCAACACACAGCAGATCCCCTCTACAACCCCACCTAACCCCAACACACAGCAGACCCCTCTACAACCCCAACACACAGCAGACCCCTCTACAACCCCACCTAACCCCAACACACAGCAGATCCCCTCTACAACACCACCTAACCCCAACACACAGCAGACCCCTCTACAACCCCACCTAACCCCAACACACAGCAGACCCTCTACAACCCCACCTAACCCCAACACACAGCAGACCCCTCTACAACCCCACCTAACCCCAACACACAGCAGATCCCCTCTACAACCCCACCTAACCCCAACACACAGCAGACCCCTCTACAACCCCAACACACAGCAGACCCCTCTACAACCCCACCTAACCCCAACACACAGCAGATCCCCTCTACAACCCCACCTAACCCCAACACACAGCAGATCCCTCTACAACCCCACCTAACCCCAACACACAGCAGATCCCCTCTACAACCCCACCTAACCCCAACACACAGCAGATCCCCTCTACAACCCCACCTAACCCCAACACACAGCAGACCCCTCTACAACCCCAACACACAGCAGACCCCTCTACAACCCCAACACACAGCAGACCCCTCTACAACCCCACCTAACCCCAACACACAGCAGACCCCTCTACAACCCCACCTAACCCCAACACACAGCAGATCCCCTCTACAACCCCACCTAACCCCAACACACAGCAGACCCCTCTACAACCCCAACACACAGCAGATCCCCTCTACAACCCCAACACACAGCAGATCCCCTCTACAACCCCAACACACAGCAGATCCCCTCTACAACCCCAACACACAGCAGATCCCCTCTACAACCCCACCTAACCCCAACACACAGCAGACCCCTCTACAACCCCACCTAACCCCAACACACAGCAGACCCCTCTACAACCCCACCTAACCCCAACACACAGCAGACCCCTCTACAACCCCACCTAACCCCAACACACAGCAGACCCCTCTACAACCCCACCTAACCCCAACACACAGCAGACCCCTCTACAACCCCACCTAACCCCAACACACAGCAGACCCCTCTACAACCCCAACACACAGCAGACCCCTCTACAACCCCACCTAACCCCAACACACAGCAGACCCCTCTACAACCCCACCTAACCCCAACACACAGCAGACCCTCTACAACCCCAACACACAGCAGACCCCTCTACAACCCCACCTAACCCCAACACACAGCAGACCCTCTACAACCCCACCTAACCCCAACACACAGCAGACCCCTCTACAACCCCACCTAACCCCAACACACAGCAGACCCTCTACAACCCCACCTAACCCCAACACACAGCAGACCCCTCTACAACCCCAACACACAGCAGATCCCCTCTACAACCCCACCTAACCCCAACACACAGCAGACCCCTCTACAACCCCAACACACAGCAGACCCCTCTACAACCCCACCTAACCCCAACACACAGCAGATCCCCTCTACAACTCCACCTAACCCCAACACACAGCAGAGCCCTCTACAACCCCACCTAACCCCAACACACAGCAGATCCCCTCTACAACCCCACCTAACCTAAACACACAGCAGACCCCTCTACAACTCCACCTAACCCCAACACACAGCAGACCCCTCTACAACCCCACCTAACCCCAACACACAGCAGACCCCTCTACAACCCCAACACACAGCAGATCCCCTCTACAACCCCAACACACATCAGATCCCCTCTACAACCCCAACACACAGCAGATCCCCTCTACAACCCCAACACACAGCAGATCCCCTCTACAACCCCACCTAACCCCAACACACAGCAGACCCCTCTACAACCCCACCTAACCCCAACACACAGCAGACCCCTCTACAACCCCACCTAACCCCAACACACAGCAGACCCCTCTACAACCCCACCTAACCCCAACACACAGCAGATCCCTCTACAACCCCACCTAACCCCAACACACAGCAGACCCCTCTACAACCCCACCTAACCCCAACACACAGCAGACCCTCTACAACCCCAACACACAGCAGACCCTCTACAACCCCACCTAACCCCAACACACAGCAGACCCCTCTACAACCCCACCTAACCCCAACACACAGCAGACCCCTCTACAACCCCACCTAACCCCAACACACAGCAGACCCCTCTACAACCCCAACACACAGCAGACCCCTCTACAACCCCACCTAACCCCAACACACAGCAGACCCCTCTACAACCCCACCTAACCCCAACACACAGCAGACCCCTCTACAACCCCACCTAACCCCAACACACAGCAGACCCCTCTACAACCCCACCTAACCCCAACACACAGCAGACCCCTCTACAACCCCAACACACAGCAGATCCCCTCTACAACCCCACCTAACCCCAACACACAGCAGACCCCTCTACAACCCCAACACACAGCAGACCCCTCTACAACCCCACCTAACCCCAACACACAGCAGATCCCTCTACAACTCCACCTAACCCCAACACACAGCAGAGCCCTCTACAACCCCACCTAACCCCAACACACAGCAGATCCCCTCTACAACCCCACCTAACCTAAACACACAGCAGACCCCTCTACAACTCCACCTAACCCCAACACACAGCAGACCCCTCTACAACCCCACCTAACCCCAACACACAGCAGACCCCTCTACAACCCCACCTAACCCCAACACACAGCAGACCCCTCTACAACCCCACCTAACCCCAACACACAGCAGATCCCCTCTACAACCCCACCTAACCCCAACACACAGCAGACCCCTCTACAACCCCACCTAACCCAAACACACAGCAGACCCCTCTACATCACCACCTAACCCCAACACACAGCAGATCCCCTCTACAACCCCACCTAACCCCAACACACAGCAGACCCCTCTACAACCCCACCTAACCCCAACACACAGCAGACCCCTCTACAACCCCAACACACAGCAGATCCCCTCTACAACCCCACCTAACCCCAACACACAGCAGATCCCCTCTACAACCCCACCTAACCCCAACACACAGCAGATCCCCTCTACAACCCCACCTAACCCCAACACACAGCAGATCCCCTCTACAACCCCAACACACAGCAGACCCCTCTACAACCCCAACACACAGCAGACCCCTCTACAACCCCACCTAACCCCAACACACAGCAGACCCCTCTACAACTCCACCTAACCCCAACACACAGCAGATCCCCTCTACAACCCCACCTAACCCCAACACACAGCAGACCCCTCTGTTGACAACCCCACCTAACCCCAACACACAGCAGATCCCCTCTACAACCCCACCTAACCCCAACACACAGCAGATCCCTCTACAACCCCACCTAACCCCAACACACAGCAGATCCCCTCTACAACCCCACCTAACCCAAACACACAGCAGATCCCCTCTACAACCCCACCTAACCCCAACACACAGCAGATCCCCTCTACAACCCCACCTAACCCCAACACACAGCAGATCCCCTCTACAACTCCACCTAACCCCAACACACAGCAGATCCCCTCTACAACCCCACCTAACCCCAACACACAGCAGACCCCTCTACAACCCCACCTAACCCCAACACACAGCAGATCCCCTCTACAACCCCACCTAACCCCAACACACAGCAGATCCCGTCTACAACCCCAACACACAGCAGACCCCTCTACAACCCCAACACACAGCAGACCCCTCTACAACCCCAACACACAGCAGATCCCCTCTACAACCCCAACACACAGCAGACCCCTCAACAACCCCACCTAACCCAAACACACAGCAGACCCCTCTACAACACCACCTAACCCCAACACACAGCAGATCCCCTCTACAACCCCACCTAACCCCAACACACAGCAGACCCCTCTACAACCCCACCTAACCCCAACACACAGCAGACCCCTCTACAACCCCACCTAACCCCAACACACAGCAGACCCCTCTACAACCCCACCTAACCCCAACACACAGCAGATCCCCTCTACAACCCCACCTAACCCAAACACACAGCAGACCCCTCTACAACCCCACCTAACCCCAACACACAGCAGACCCCTCTACAACCCCACCTAACCCCAACACACAGCAGACCCCTCTACAACCCCACCTAACCCCAACACACAGCAGACCCCTCTACAACCCCACCTAACCCCAACACACAGCAGACCCCTCTACAACCCCACCTAACCCCAACACACAGCAGATCCCAACCTGATAACATGCTGATGAGATAGTGATTAGATAGTGATGATCACCAGACACAGCCCACGAGGAGGAACAATACTTTTTGTCCCTCATTGTCCACTATGTCCTTCCTGCTACAACCCACCAGCCAGGTCTTAAGGGGTCAGCATGTTTCAGTTCGGCTGGCGCCTAGCTAGGTGAAACCAATGAGGTGCTCGCATACTCCCTCAAAAGACCTTCACTTAAAAAATGAGAAGAAAGCAGAAATAGTTGATTTCAGAAGTAATCTTAAGATAACTCAAGAAATCTGTTTTTAATTTGACATCTAACTAAGATGTTTGGTGCAGTATTTTTCAATGAAAAAATTTGCATGAAAATGAGTCGTCTCTTGTTGATTGAAAACAAAGACTTGAAGAAGCCTACTGTTGACCAACCACCTACTGAAGAACCCTACTGTTGACCAACCACCTACTGAAGAACTCTACTGTTGACCAACCACCTACTGAAGAACTCTACTGTTGACCAACCACCTACTGAAGAACTCTACTGTTGACCAACCACCTACTGAAGAACTCTACTGTTGACCAACCACCTACTGAAGAACTCTACTGTTGACCAACCACCTACTGAAGAACTCTACTGTTGACCAACCACCTACTGAAGAACTCTACTGTTGACCAACCACCTGAAGAACTTGACCAACCACCTACTGAAGAACCCTACTGTTGACCAACCACCTACTGAAGAACTCTACTGTTGACCAACCACCTACTGAAGAACCCTACTGTTGACCAACCACCTACTGAAGAACTCTACTGTTGACCAACCACCTACTGAAGAACTCTACTGTTGACCAACCACCTACTGAAGAACTCTACTGTTGACCAACCACCTACTGAAGAACTCTACTGTTGACCAACCACCTACTGAAGAACTCTACTGTTGACCAACCACCTACTGAAGAACCCTACTGTTGACCAACCACCTACTGAAGAACTCTACTGTTGACCAACCACCTACTGAAGAACTCTACTGTTGACCAACCACCTACTGAAGAACCCTACTGTTGACCAACCACCTACTGAAGAACTATACTGTTGACCAACCACCTACTGAAGAACTCTAATGTTGACCAACCACCTACTGAAGAACTCTACTGTTGACCAACCACCTACTGAAGAACCCTACTGTTGACCAACCACCTACTGAAGAACTCTACTGTTGACCAACCACCTACTGAAGAACCCTACTGTTGACCAACCACCTACTGAAGAACTCTATTGTTGACCAACCACCTACTAAAGAATATATAATAATAATAAAGAACTCTACTGTTGACCAACCACCTACTGAAGAACCCTACTGTTGACCAACCACCTACTGAAGAACTCTACTGTTGACCAACCACCTACTGAAGAACTCTACTGTTGACCAACCACCTACTGAAGAACTCTACTGTTGACCAACCACCTACTGAAGAACTCTACTGTTGACCAACCACCTACTGAAGAACCCTACTGTTGACCAACCACCTACTGAAGAACTCTACTGTTGACCAACCACCTACTGAAGAACCCTACTGTTGACCAACCACCTACTGAAGAACTCTATTGTTGACCAACCACCTACTAAAGAATATATAATAATAATAAAGAACTCTACTGTTGACCAACCACCTACTGAAGAACCCTACTGTTGACCAACCACCTACTGAAGAACTCTACTGTTGACCAACCACCTACTGAAGAACCCTACTGTTGACCAACCACGTACTGAAGAACCCTACTGTTGACCAACCACCTACTGAAGAACTCTACTGTTGACCAACCACCTACTGAAGAACTCTACTGTTGACCAACCACCTACTGAAGAACCCTACTGTTGACCAACCACCTACTGAAGAACTCTACTGTTGACCAACCACCTACTGAAGAACTCTACTGTTGACCAACCACCTACTGAAGAACTCTACTGTTGACCAACCACCTACTGAAGAACTCTACTGTTGACCAACCACCTACTGTTGACCAACCACCTACTGAAGAACTCTACTGTTGACCAACCACCTACTGAAGAACCCTACTGTTGACCAACCACCTACTGAAGAACTCTACTGTTGACCAACCACCTACTGAAGAACTCTACTGTTGACCAACCACCTACTGAAGAACCCTACTGTTGACCAACCACCTACTGAAGAACTATACTGTTGACCAACCACCTACTGAAGAACTCTACTGTTGACCAACCACCTACTGAAGAACTCTAATGTTGACCAACCACCTACTGAAGAACTCTACTGTTGACCAACCACCTACTGAAGAACCCTACTGTTGACCAACCACCTACTGAAGAACTCTACTGTTGACCAACCACCTACTGAAGAACTCTACTGTTGACCAACCACCTACTGAAGAACTCTACTGTTGACCAACCACCTACTGAAGAACTCTACTGTTGACCAACCACCTACTGAAGAACCCTACTGTTGACCAACCACCTACTGAAGAACTCTACTGTTGACCAACCACCTACTGAAGGACCCTACTGTTGACCAACCACCTACTGAAGAACTCTATTGTTGACCAACCACCTACTAAAGAATATATAATAATAATAACGAACTCTACTGTTGACCAACCACCTACTGAAGAACCCTACTGTTGACCAACCACCTACTGAAGAACTCTACTGTTGACCAACCACCTACTGAAGAACCCTACTGTTGACCAACCACCTACTGAAGAACCCTACTGTTGACCAACCACCTACTGAAGAACTCTACTGTTGACCAACCACCTACTGAAGAACTCTACTGTTGACCAACCACCTACTAAAGAACCCTACTGTTGACCAACCACCTACTGAAGAACCCTACTGTTGACCAACCACCTACTGAAGAACTCTACTGTTGACCAACCACCCACTGAATAACTCTACTGTTGACCAACCACCTACTGAAGAACCCTACTGTTGACCAACCACCTACTGAAGAACTCTACTGTTGACCAACCACCTACTGAAGAACTCTAATGTTGACCAACCACCTACTGAAGAACTATACTGTTGACCAACCACCTACTGAAGAACCCTATTGTTGACCAACCACCTACTGAAGAACTCTACTGTTGACCAACCACCTACTGAAGAACTCTACTGTTGACCAACCACCTACTGAAGAACTCTACTGTTGACCAACCACCTACTGAAGAACTCTACTGTTGACCAACCACCTACTGAAGGACCCTACTGTTGACCAACCACCTACTGAAGAACTCTATTGTTGACCAACCACCTACTAAAGAACTCTACTGTTGACCAACCACCTACTAAAGAACCCTACTGTTGACCAACCACCTACTGAAGAACTCTACTGTTGACCAACCACCTACTGAAGAACCCTACTGTTGACCAACCACCTACTGAAGAACCCTACTGTTGACCAACCACCTACTGAAGAACTCTACTGTTGACCAACCACCCACTGAAGAACTCTACTGTTGACCAACCACCTACTGAAGAACCCTACTGTTGACCAACCACCTACTGAAGAACTCTACTGTTGACCAACCACCTACTGAAGAACCCTACTGTTGAACAACCACCTACTGAAGAACCCTACTGTTGACCAACCACCTACTGAAGAACTCTAATGTTGACCAACCACCTACTGAAGAACTCTACTGTTGACCAACCATCTACTAAAGAACCCTACTGTTGACCAACAACCTACTGAAGAACTCTACTGTTGACCAACCACCTACTGAAGAACCCTACTGTTGACCAACCACCTACTGAAGAACCCTACTGTTGACCAACCACCTACTGAAGAACTCTAATGTTGACCAACAACCTACTGAAGAACTCTACTGTTGACCAACCACCTACTGAAGAACTCTACTGTTGACCAACCACCTACTGAAGAACTCTACTGTTGACCAACCACCTACTGAAGAACCCTACTGTTGACCATTCATCGACGAAGGGGCATAGACTTCAGCTAACGACTTTGGCTTGTTGTGTGCTCAAACAAAAACGTCACAAAATGCCCAAACTCTTCTGAACTGTTTCAGCTGGGAAGCATGTGGACGCCTTTAGGGTGAGGGATGAGGCGTAGAGGAGGAGGGAGGAGGGAGGGGGGGCAGGCAGGAGGAGGAGGGAGGAGGGGGAGGAGGGGGAGGCAGAGAGGAGGAGGGAAGAGGGGGAGGAGGGGGAGGCAGAGAGGAGGAGGGAGGAGGGGGAGGAGGGGAGGCAGAGAGGAGGAGGGAGCAGGGGGAGGCAGAGAGGAGGAGGGTGGAGGGGGGAGGCAGAGAGGAGGAGGATGGAGGGGGAGGCAGAGAGGAGGAGGGAGGAGGGGGATGCAGAGAGGAGGAGCAGGGGGAGACAGAGAGGAGGAGGGAGGAGGGGAGGCAGAGAGGAAGAGGGAGAGTGGAGGAGCCGAACACTGCCACCTGTTGGTGAAATGTTGATATTGCATGACAAGAGGAGCTCTCTCTCTCTCTCTCTCTCTCTCCCCTCTCTCTCCCTCTCTCTCTCTCTCTCTCTCTCTCTCTCTCTCTCTCTCTCTCTCTCTCTCTCTCTCTCCCTCTCTCTCTCTCTCTCTCTCTCTCTCTCTCTCTCTCTCTCTCTCTCTCTCTCTCCCTCTCTCTCTCTCTCTCTCTCTCTCTCTCTCTCTCTCTCTCTCTCTCTCTCTCTCTCTCTCTCCCCTCTCTCTCTCTCTCTCTCTCTCTCTCTCTCTCTCTCTCTCTCTCTCTCTCTCTCTCTCTCTCTCTCTCTCTCCTCTCTCTCTCTCTCTCTCTCTCTCTCTCTCTCTCTCTCTCTCTCTCTCTCTCTCTCTCTCTCTCTCTCTCTCTCTCTCTCTCTCTCTCTCTATCTCTCACCATCCTCTCTCTCTGCCTCTATTTCTCTTTCTCTCTCCCTCTCTGCCTCTATTTAACTCTCTCTGCCCCTTTCTCTCTGTCTCTACCTCCATTTCTCTCTCTCTCTCTCTCTCTCTCTCTCTCTCTCTCTCTCTCTCTCTCTCTCTCTCTCTCTCTCTCTCTCTCTCTCTCTCTCTCTCTCTCTCTCTCTCTCTCTCTCTCTCTCTCCCTCTCTCTCTCCCTGTCTCTCTCTCCCTCTCTCTCTCTCCCTGTCTCTCTCTCTCTCTCTCTCTCTCTCTCTCTCTCTCTCTCTCTCTCTCTCTCTCTCTCTCTCTCTCTCTCCATCTCTCTCTCTCTGCCTCTCTCACCATCCTCTCTCTCTGCCTCTATTTCTCTTTCTCTCTCCCTCTCTGCCTCTATTTAACTCTCTCTGCCCCTTTCTCTCTGTCTCTACCTCCATTTCTCTCCCTCTCTCTCTCTCTCTCTCTCTCTCTCTCTCTCTCTCTCTCTCTCTCTCTCTCTCTCTCTCTCTCTCTCTCTCTCTCTCTCTCTCTCTCTCTCTCTCTCTCCCTCTATGTCTCTCTCAATTCAATTCAATTTGCTTTATTGGCATGATGTAAGAATGTACATATTTCCAAAGCTTACTTTGGGTATTTACAATATTAACATAATAAGAATCAAAATTGTCAACGGGACAACAGTAACAACAATAACCAAGGGTCAAAATAACCATTGAACATTAACAATAATCATACAGTAGAGGACATGTGCAGGTTGATTGGTCTGTTTAGACACTGTCCCTCATCTTATGGCAGGCAGCAATGTAGTGCGCTGCCAACCCACAGCTCTCTGTGTCCTCTCCCAACAGGACGGGTAACCTACTCTCATCAGAGAGGTCTTTGAAACCTTGAATAAGGGTTTCAAATTTGGGGAAATTACACTCAATTCAATTCAATTCAATTCAAGGGCTTTATTGGCATGGGAAACATGTGTTAACATTGCCAAAGCAAGTGAGGTAGATAATATATAAAGTGAATATATAAAGTGAAATAAACAATAAAAATGAACAGTAAACATTACACATACAGAAGTTTCAAAACAATAAAGACATTACAAATGTTATATTATATATATACAGTGTTTTAACAATGTACAAATGGTAAAGGACACAAGATAAAATAAATAAGCATAAATATGGGTTGCATTTACAATGGTGTGTGTTCTTCACTGGTTGTCCTTTTCTCGTGGCAACAGGTCACAAATCTTGCTGCTGTGATGGCACACTGTGGAATTTCACCCAGTAGATGGGAGTTTTTCAAAATTGGATTTGTTTTTGAATTCTTTGTGGATCTGTGTAATCTGAGGGAAATATGTGTCTCTAATATGGTCATACATTGGGCAGGAGGTTAGGAAGTGCAGCTCAGTTTCCACCTCATTTTGTGGGCAGTGAGCACATAGCCTGTCTTCTCTTGAGAGCCATGTCTGCCTACGGCGGCCTTTCTCAATAGCAAGGCTATGCTCACTGAGTCTATACATAGTCAAAGCTTTCCTTAATTTTGGGTCAGTCACCATTATTTTGGTCTTACTGAGATTTACTGTCAGGGCCCAGGTCTGACAGAATCTGTGCATAAGATCTAGGTGCTGCTGTAGGCCCTCCTTTGTTGGTGACAGAAGCACCAGCTCATCAGCAAACAGCAGACATTTGACTTTGGATTCTAATAGGGTGAGGCCGGGTGCTGCAGACTTTTCTAGTGCCCGCGCCAATTCGTTGATATATATGTTGAAGAGGGTGGGGCTTAAGCTGCATCCCGGTCTCACCCCACGACCCTGTGTGAAGAAATGTGTGTTTTTTGCCAATTTTAACCGCACACTTGTTGTTTGTGTACATGGATTTTCTAATGTCTTAAGTTTTACCCCCAACACCACTTTCCATCAGTTTGTATAGCAGACCCTCATGCCAAATTGAGTCAAAGGCTTTTTTGAAATCAACAAAGCATGAGAAGACGTTGCCTTTGTTTTGGTTTGTTTGGTTGTCAATTAGGGTGTGCAGGGTTAATACATGGTCTGTTGTACGGTAATTTGGTAAAAAGCCAATTTGACATCTAATTGTTTTATATTTTTGACATTTTGTCAGGAAATGCAGCTCTGTCTCAGGTTCTGCTGTTGTGCAGTGGTTGCACAGCCTTTCCTCTACAGGGAGCCAGGTTTTCCTGTGTCTACCCTTCTCAATGGCAAGGCTGTGCTCACTGAGCCTGTACTTTGTCAAGGTTTTTCTAAGGTTTTGATCAGTAACCATGGTCAAATAGTTAGCCACGGTGTACTGTCGATTTAGGGCCAGATAGCACTGCATTTTGCTTTGTGCTTGTGTTTGTGTTTCCCAATAAGCAATGTAGTTTTGTTTTGACTGTGTTGTAATTTGTTTTATTCTGATTGATTGGATGTTCTGGTCCTGAGGCTTCAGTTTGTTAGTCTGTCTCTCTCTATGTTTCTCTATGTCTCTCTCTCTCGCTCTCTCTCTCTTCTTTCTCTCTTTCTCTTTCTCTCTTTCTCTTTCTCTCCCTCTCCTTCTCTCTTTTCCTCTGTTCTCTCCCAGTCAGACACAAATCTGCCAGATTCACTACGAGCTTCGATGCCCCAAATAGACAGATTAAAGACAGTCTGAGAAGGCCATTTGTGAACCATAAGAGTTTGTGTGATTCTCAGCAGTGGTACTAGTCTATGGCTGTGTGTGTGATTCTCAGATCTGTGTTTTCATCAGTGGCACCTCTCGTTGTGTTGCTTGGCAGGAAAAATGCTGCAATTTGTTCTCTGCCCCCGCAGACTCTCCACTGCAGTCACACACACGCACGCACGCACGCACGCACGCACGCACGCACGCACGCACGCACGCACGCACGCACACACGCACACACACACACACACACACACACACACACACACACACACACACACACACACACACACACACACACACACACACACACACACACACACACACACACACACACACACACACACACACACACACACACACACACACACACACACAGGGGTGTATACGTGGAGTATCTGTCTGTAGTAGAGCTGTAAAGTTAACGTTTAGAGTTGAAAAGGTCTGAGGCAATGCCTGCATTCACAAGCACCCTCTGTCTCAGTCACTTTGCCTGTGTGTGTGTGTGTGTGTGTGTGTGTGTGTGTGTGTGTGTGTGTGTGTGTGTGTGTGTGTGTGTGTGTGTGTGTGTGTGTGTGTGTGTGTGTGTGTGTGTGTGTGTGTGTGTGTGTGTGTGTGTGTGTGTGTGTGTGTGTGTGTGTGTGTGCGTGTGTGTATGCGTGTGTGTATGCGTGTGTGTATGCGTGTGTGTGCGTGTGCGTATGCGTGTGTGTGCGTGTGCGTGTGCGTGTGCGTGCGCGTGTGTGCCTGTGTACATGCATGTACAGTATGCGCGTGTGTGGCTTTAAATCTACTGATCATCACAAGAGGCTATAGGGTTATACCACAGATAGATGTGAAGCATCCGGTTGGTGCTTCCTCTCACTACCAAATATGGTAGTGAGGGGAAGCCCACTGGCCAGCAGTGGGAGAAGATGGAACGAGATGGCTTTTGGATGACATTCTGCACATTTTCTAATCGATGAAACATTTGATCTCAATACAGTTTTCTGTTTCCAAAACTAGAATATGTTATGAACAGTGTAGACTAAGTTTTGCAGACTTTACCCATTGCAAAAGTTATTTTTTACATTGCGTTGTTTAGGAGTGCAAAGGCGATTTGAGTTATTGTCACACACACTTCAAAGAGGAGGTATTCTCTAACAGAGAAATATGCAGATGTCTGCTAGAATGCACCAATAGGATATTGCTCATGCTTGGCTCTGCCCAGCTCCTTGCTTGTTCTGCCCACTATGACTTATTTGTTCCCATTGGAAACGACAGGCTGTGGTCTATCTTGGTTTAGTTATACAAATCTTTGGTTATACTCAGCTCCCTACATCCATTAAGAGGCAGTATCGTTAGCCACATGACTTAGTAAAACCTCATTCCATCTAGATGTTCTAAAAGGCCTGAGATAGATGACCAGCTCATAGAGACGTCCATATTGTCAGAATAAACACTGTTCTGCTTCCATTCAGCAACCACCCCTCCATCCCTTTTTCTCTCTTACTCTCTTTGTCTTTCTCTTTCCTGGAGGTCAGAGTTCATAAAGACAGAGAAGGGGGGGGGGGTAAATAGGCCACTGTTATAGTAGGGGAAACACTGTTATAGTAGGGGAAACACTGTTATAGTAGGGGAAACACTGTTATAGTAGGGGAAACACTGTCATAGTAGGGGAAACACTGTTATAGTAGGGGAAACACTGTTATAGTAGGAGAACACTGTTATAGTAGGGGAAACACTGTTATAGTAGGGGAAACACTGTCATAGTAGGGGAAACACTGTTATAGTAGGGGAAACACTGTTATAGTAGGAGAACACTGTTATAGTAGGGGAAACACTGTTATAGTAGGAGAACACTGTTATAGTAGGGGAAACACTGTTATAGTAGGGGAAACTCTGTCATAGTAGGAGAACACTGTTATAGTAGGGGGAACACTGTTATAGTAGGGGAAACACTGTTATAGTAGGGGGAACACTGTTATAGAAGGGGAAACACTGTTACAGTAGGGGAAACACTGTTATAGAAAGGGAAACACTGTTACAGTATGGGAAACACTGTTATAGTAGGGGAAACACTGTTATAACAGAGGAAACATTGTTATAGTATTAGAAACACTGTTATAACAGAGGAAACACTGTTATAGTGGAGGAAACACTGTTATAGTGGAGGAAACACTGTTATAGTGGAGGAAACACTGTTATAGTAGTGGAAACACTGTTATAGTAGGGGAAACACTGTTATAGTAGGGGGAACACTGTTATAGTAGGGGAACACTGTTATAGTAGGGGGAACACTGTTATAGTAGGGGGAACACTGTTATAGTAGGGGGAACACTGTTATAGTAGGGGAAACACTGTTATAGTAGGGGAACACTGTTATAGTAGGGGAAACACTGTTATAGTAGGGGGAACACTGTTATAGTAGGGGAACACTGTTATAGTAGGGGAACACTGTTATAGTAGGGGAACACTGTTATAGTAGGGGAACACACTGTTATAGTAGGGAACACTGTTATAGTAGGGGAACACTGTTATAGTAGGGGAAACACTGTTATAGTATTAGAAACACTGTTATAGTAGGGGAAACACTGTTATAGTAGGGGAACACTGTTATAGTGGGGAAACTGTTACTGTTATAGTAGGGGAAACACTGTTATAGTAGGAAACACTGTTATAGTAGGGGAACACTGTTATAGTAAACACTGTTATAGTAGGGGAACACTGTCATATAGTAGGGGGGAACACTGTTATAGTAGGGGGAACACTGTTATAGTAGGGGAAACACTGTTATAGTAGGGGAAACACTGTTAACACTGTTATAGAGGAAACACTGTTATAGGGGAAACACTGTTATAGTAGGGGAACACTGTTATAGGGGGGACACTGTTATAGTAGGGGAAACACTGTTATAGTAGGGGGAACACTGTTAACACTGTTATAGTAGGGGAACACTGTTATAGTAGGTTATAGAGGGAACACTGTTATAGTAGGGGGAACACTGTTATAGTAGGGGAACACTGTTATAGTAGGTAGGGGAAACACTGTTATAGTAGGGGAAACACACTGTTATAGTATTAGGTTATAAACAGGGAAACACTGTTATAGTGAGGAAACACTGTTTTAGTGGGAAACACTGTTATAGTAGGGGAAACACTGTTATAGTAGGGGAAACACTGTTATAGTAGGGGAAACACTGTTATAGTAGGGGAAACACTGTTATAGTGGGGGAACACTGTTATAGTAGGGGGAACACTGTTATAGTAGGGGGAACACTGTTATAGTAGGGGAACACTGTTATAGTAGGGAGAACACTGTTATAGTAGGGGGAACACTGTTATAGTAGGGGAAACACTGTTATAGTAGGGAGAACACTGTTATAGTAGGGGGAACACTGTTATAGTAGGGGAAACACTGTTATAGTAGGGGGGACACTGTTATAGTAGGGGGAACACTGTTATAGTAGGGGGAACACTGTCATAGTAGGGGAAACACTGTTATAGTGGGGGAACACTGTTATAGTAGGGGGAACACTGTTATAGTAGGGGAAACACTGTTATGGAAGAGGAAACACTGTTATAGTAGGGGAAACACTGTTATAGTAGGGGGAACACTGTTATGGAAGAGGAAACACTGTTATAGTAGGGGAAACACTGTTATAGTAGGGGGAACACTGTTATAGTAGGGGGAACACTGTTATAGTAGGGGAAACACTGTTATAGTAGGGGGAACACTGTCATAGTAGGGGAAACACTGTTATAGTAGGGGAACACTGTTATAGTAGGGAGAACACTGTTATAGTAGGGGGAACACTGTTATAGTAGGGGAAACACTGTTATGGAAGAGGAAACACTGTTATAGTAGGGGAAACACTGTTATAGTAGGGGGAACACTGTTATAGAAGGGGAAACACTGTTACAGTAGGGGAACACTGTTATAGTAGGGGAAACACTGTTATAACAGAGGAAACACTGTTATAGTATTAGAAACACTGTTATAACAGAGGAAACAATGTTATAGTGGAGGAAACACTGTTATAGTGGAGGAAACACTGTTATAACAGTGGAAACACTGTTATAGTAGGGGATACACTGTTATAGTAGCGGGAACACTGTTACAGTAGGGGGAACACTGTCACAGTAGGGGAAACACTGTCATAGTAGGAGGAACACTGTTATAGTAGGGGAACACTGTTATAGTAGGGGAAACACTGTCATAGTAGGGGGAACACTGTTATAGTAGGGGGAACACTGTTATAGTAGGGGAAACACTGTTATAGTAGGGGAAACACTGTTATAGTAGGGGAAACACTGTTATAGTAGGTGGAACACTGTTATAGTAGGGGGAACACTGTTATAGTAGGGGGAACACTGTTATAGTAGGGGGAACACTGTTATAGTAGGGGAACACTGTTATAGTAGGGGAAACACTGTCATAGTAGGGGAAACACTGTTATAGTAGGGGAACACTGTTATAGTAGGGGAAACACTGTTATGGAAGAGGAAACACTGTTATAGTAGGGGAAACACTGTTATAGAAGGGGAAACACTGTTATAGTAGGGGAAACACTGTTATAGTAGGGGAAACACTGTTATAGTGGGGGAACACTGTTATAGTAGGGGGAACACTGTTATAGTAGGGGGAACACTGTTATAGTAGGGGAACACTGTTATAGTAGGGAGAACACTGTTATAGTAGGGGAACACTGTTATAGTAGGGAAACACTGTTATAGTAGGGAGAACACTGTTATAGTAGGGGAACACTGTTATAGTAGGGTTATAGTAACACTGTTATAGTAGGGGGAACACTGTTATAGTAGGGGAACACTGTTATAGGGGAAACACTGTTATAGTGGGGGAACACTGTTATAGTAGGGGGAACACTGTTATAGTAGGGGAAACACTGTTATGGAAGAGGAAACACTGTTATAGTAGGGGAAACACTGTTATAGTAGGGGGAACACTGTTATGGAAGAGGAAACACTGTTATAGTAGGGGAAACACTGTTATAGTAGGGGGAACACTGTTATAGTAGGGGGAACACTGTTATAGTAGGGGAAACACTGTTATAGTAGGGGGAACACTGTCATAGTAGGGGAAACACTGTTATAGTAGGGGAACACTGTTATAGTAGGGAGAACACTGTTATAGTAGGGGGAACACTGTTATAGTAGGGGAAACACTGTTATGGAAGAGGAAACACTGTTATAGTAGGGGAAACACTGTTATAGTAGGGGGAACACTGTTATAGAAGGGGAAACACTGTTACAGTAGGGGAACACTGTTATAGTAGGGGAAACACTGTTATAACAGAGGAAACACTGTTATAGTATTAGAAACACTGTTATAACAGAGGAAACAATGTTATAGTGGAGGAAACACTGTTATAGTGGAGGAAACACTGTTATAACAGTGGAAACACTGTTATAGTAGGGGATACACTGTTATAGTAGCGGGAACACTGTTACAGTAGGGGGAACACTGTTACAGTAGGGGAACACTGTTATAGTAGGGGAAACACTGTTATAACAGAGGAAACACTGTTATAGTATTAGAAACACTGTTATAACAGAGGAAACAATGTTATAGTGGAGGAAACACTGTTATAGTGGAGGAAACACTGTTATAACAGTGGAAACACTGTTATAGTAGGGGAAACACTGTCATAGTAGGGGGAACACTGTTATAGTAGGGGGAACACTGTTATAGTAGGGGAAACACTGTTATAGTAGGGGAAACACTGTTATAGTAGGGGAAACACTGTTATAGTAGGTGGAACACTGTTATAGTAGGGGGAACACTGTTATAGTAGGGGGAACACTGTTATAGTAGGGGGAACACTGTTATAGTAGGGGAACACTGTTATAGTAGGGGAAACACTGTCATAGTAGGGGAAACACTGTTATAGTAGGGGAACACTGTTATAGTAGGGGAAACACTGTTATGGAAGAGGAAACACTGTTATAGTAGGGGAAACACTGTTATAGAAGGGGAAACACTGTTATAGTAGGGGAAACACTGTTATAGTAGGGGAAACACTGTTATAGTAGTGTGTTTGTCAGCAAATGAAAACATCCTCTCTTTTAGTTTTCTGTTGTTTCTGGGTTCTGTTTCTCTGTTCTGGGGTGTTGTTTTGGGGTTCTGGGGTGTTGTTTTGGGGTTCTGGGGTGTTGTTTTGGGGTTCTGGGGTGTTGTTTTGGGGTTCTGGGTTGTTGATTCTGGGTTCTGGGGTGTTGATTCTGGGTTCTGGGGTGTTGTCTTGTGGTTCTGGGGTGTTGTTTCTGGGTTCTGGGGTGTTGTTTTGGGATTCTGGGGTGTTGTTTCTGGGTTCTGGGGTGTTATCTATTGTTGTTGTGTTTCAGTGTGTCTCTATTGTATTGCAGCAGAAGCTGCTTTTTCTTTGTAATTATGACGAGTCAGTAGTGAACCTATATACACACTGACCATCTGCCAGTAGTGAACCCATTCATAAACACTGACTATCTGCCAGTAGTGAACCCATTCATAAACACTGACCATCTGCCAGTAGTGAACCCATTCATAAACACTGACTATCTGCCAGTAGTGAACCTATTCATAAACACTGACCATCTGCCAGTAGTAAACCAATTCACTCACTGACCATCTGCCAGTAGTGAACCTATATACACACTGACCATCTGCCAGTAGTAAACCTATTCACACACTGACCATCTGCCAGGAGTAAACCTATTCACACACTGACCATCTGTCAGTAGTGAACCTATTCACACACTGACCATCTGTCAGTAGTGAACCTATTCACACACTCACCATCTGTCAGTAGTGAACCTATTCACACACACTGACCATCTGCCATAGTGAACCTATTCACAAACACTGAACATCTGTCAGGAGTAAACCTATTCACACACTGACTATCTGCCAGTAGTAAACCTATTCACACGCTGACCATCTGTCAGTAGTAAACCTATACACACGCTGACCATCTGTCAGTAGTGAACCTTTTCACACACTGACCATCTGCCAGTAGTAAACCTATTCACACACTGACCATCTGTCAGTAGTGAACCTATTCACACACTGACCATCTGCCAGGAGTAAACCTATTCACACACTGACCATCTGCCAGTAGTGAACCTTTTCACACACTGACCATCTGTCAGTAGTGAACCTATTCACACACTGACCATCTGCCAGGAGTAAACCTATTCACACACTGACCATCTGCCAGTAGTGAACCTTTTCACACACTGACCATCTGTCAGTAGTGAACCTATTCACACACTGACCATCTGCCAGGAGTAAACCTATTCACACACTGACCATCTGTCAGTAGTGAACCTTTTCACACACTGACCATCTGTCAGTAATGAACCTATTTTCACACACACTGACCATCTGTCAGTAGTGAACCTATTCACACACACTGACCATCTGCCAGTAGTAAACCTATTCACACACTGACCATCTGCCAGTAGTATACCTATTCACACACACTGACCATCTGTCAGTAATGAACCTATTTTCACACACACTGACCATCTGTCAGTAATGAACCTATTTTCACACACACTGACCATCTGCCAGTAGTATACCTATTCACACACACTGACCATCTGTCAGTAATGAACCTATTTTCACACACACTGACCATCTGCCAGTAGTATACCTATTCACACACACTGACCATCTGTCAGTAATGAACCTATTTTCACACACACTGACCATCTGCCAGTAGTAAACCTATTCACACACTGACCATCTGCCAGTAGTATACCTATTCACACACACTGACCATCTGTCAGTAATGAACCTATTTTCACACACACTGACCATCTGCCAGTAGTTAACCTATTCACAAACACTGACCATCTGCCAGTAGTTAACCTATTCACAAACACTGACCATCTGCCAGTAGTGAACCTATTCACACACTGACCATCTGTCAGTAATGAACCTATTTTCACACACACTGACCATCTGCCAGTAGTATACCTATTCACACACACTGACCATCTGTCAGTAATGAACCTATTTTCACACACACTGACCATCTGCCAGTAGTATACCTATTCACACACACTGACCATCTGTCAGTAATGAACCTATTTTCACACACACTGACCATCTGCCAGTAGTATACCTATTCACACACACTGACAATCTGTCAGTAATGAACCTATTTTCACACACACTGACCATCTGTCAGTAATGAACCTATTTTCACACACACTGACCATCTGCCAGTAGTTAACCTATTCACAAACACTGACCATCTGCCAGTAGTGAACCTATCCACACACACTGATTATCTGTCAGTAGTGAACCTATACACACACACTGACCATCTGTCAGTAGTAAACCTATACACACACACTGACCATCTGTCAGTAGTAAACCTATTCACACACACTGACCATCTGTCAGTAGTAAACCTATACACACACACTGACCATCTGTCAGTAGTAAACCTATACACACACACTGACCATCTGTCAGTAGTGGACAGTTGAGTGAAGGCATTCATAAGACTGACCATTTGGATCGCTAAAGGTGGATATGTAGCGAAACAGAGGAAAATAGTTTGAAAGACTGGAGCAGCTTTACAATCTCGGTCTATGGACTCTTCCTGTCTGTAGTTTTCTTCCTCTCTCTCTCTCTCTCTCTCTCTCTCTGTCATGTTTTGTCATTGATTATCATGCCTTGTCCCTGTTCTTCTCCTTCTGTTCGTTTCCCTCTGCTGGTCTTGTTAGGTTCTTTCCCTCTTTCTGTCCCTCTCTCTCCCCCTCCCTCTCTCACTCTCCCGCTCTCTCTTCTCTCTGTCGTTCCGTTCCTGCTCCCGGCTGTTCCTATTCCCCTAATCAATCATTTAGTCTTCCCACACCTGTTCCCGATCCTTTTCCCTGATTGGAGTCCCTATTTCTCTCCTTGTTATTCGTTTCTGCCCTGTCGGTTCCTTGTCTAGAATTCACCGTGCTGTGTTTGTGTATCGCCCTGTCGTGTCGTGTTTTCCTCAGATGCTGCGTGGTGAGCAGGTGTCTGAGTCTGTTTGGTTCAAGTGCCTTCCCGAGGCAACCTGCTGTTCACCTGCTGTTCAAGATCGAGTCTCCAGTTTGTCCTCGTCATTTCGAGTGAAAGTTGTGTTTTTTGATTGTATTTACTTTACTGGATTAAAGACTCTGTTTTCGCCAAGTCGCTTTTGGGTCCTCTTTCACCTGCATGACAGAAGGAACCGACCAAGGAATGGACCCAGCGACTTCAGACGCTCGTTACACTGCCGTCGAGATCCAAGGAGCCATGCTCGGCAGACACGAGCAGGAATTGTCTGCTGCTCGCCATGCCGTGGAGAACCTGGCCGCTCAGGTTTCCGACCTCTCTGGACAGTTCCAGAGTCTTCGTCTCGTGCCACCTGTTACTTCCTGGCCTGCCGAGCCTCCAGAACCTAGGGTTAATAACCCACCTTGCTACTCCGGGCAGCCCACTGAGTGCCGCTCCTTTCTCACGCAGTGTGAGATTGTGTTCTCTCTCCAACCCAACACATACTCTAGAGAGAGAGCTCGGGTTGCTTACGTCATTTCACTCCTTACTGGCCGGGCTCGAGAATGGGGCACAGCTATCTGGGAGGCAAGGGCTGATTGCTCTAACAAGTACCAGAACTTTAAAGAGGAGATGATTCGGGTTTTGACCGTTCAGTTTTTGGTAGGGAGGCTTCTAGGGCCCTGGCTTCCCTATGCCAAGGTGAACGGTCCATAACGGATTATTCTATTGAGTTTCGCACTCTTGCTGCCTCTAGTGAGTGGAACGAGCCGGCGCTGCTCGCTCGTTTTCTGGAGGGACTCCACGCAGTGGTTAAGGATGAGATTCTCTCCCGGGAGGTTCCTTCAGATGTGGACTCTTTGATTACTCTCGCCATCCGCATAGAACGACGGGTAGATCTTCGTCACCGGGCTCGTGGAAGAGAGCTCGCATCAACGGTGTTTCCCTGCTCCGCATCGCAACCATCTCCCTCCTCTGGCTCAGAGACTGAGCCCATGCAGCTGGGAGGGATTCGCATCTCGACTAAGGAGAGGGAACGGAGGATCACCAACCGCCTGTGCCTCTATTGCGGAGTTGCTGGACATTTTGTTAATTCATGTCCAGTAAAAGCCAGAGCTCATCTGTAAGCGGAGGGCTACAGGTGAGCGCAACTACTCAAGTCTCTCCATCAAAATCCTGTACTACTTTGTCGGTCCATCTACGCTGGACCGGTTCGGGTGCTACATGTAGTGCCTTGATAGACTCTGGGGCTGAGGGTTGTTTCATGGACGAAGCATGGGTTCGGAAACATGACATTCCTTTCAGAGAGTTAGAGAAGCCTACGCCCATGTTCGCCTTAGATGGTAGTCATCTTCCCAGTATCAGATTTGAGACACTACCTTTAACCCTCACAGTATCTGGTAACCACAGTGAGACTATTTCTTTTTTGATTTTTCGTTCACCGTTTACACCTGTTGTTTTGGGTCATCCCTGGCTAGTATGTCATAATCCTTCTATTAATTGGTCTAGTAATTCTATCCTATCCTGGAACGTTTCTTGTCATGTGAAGTGTTTAATGTCTGCCATCCCTCCCGTTTCTTCTGTCCCTACTTCTCAGGAGGAACCTGGCGATTTGACAGGAGTGCCGGAGGAATATCATGATCTGCGCACGGTCTTCAGTCGGTCCCGAGCCAACTCCCTTCCTCCTCACCGGTCGTATGATTGTAGTATTGATCTCCTTCCGGGGACCACTCCTCCTCGGGGTAGACTATACTCTCTGTCGGCTCCCGAACGTAAGGCTCTCGAGGATTATTTGTCTGTGTCTCTTGACGCCGGTACCATAGTGCCTTCTTCCTCTCCGGCCGGGGCGGGGTTCTTTTTTGTTAAGAAGAAGGACGGTACTCTGCGGCCCTGCGTGGATTATCGAGGGCTGAATGACATAACGGTTAAGAATTGTTATCCGCTTCCCCTTATGTCATCAGCCTTCGAGATTCTGCAGGGAGCCAGGTGCTTTACTAAGTTGGACCTTCGTAACGCTTACCATCTCGTGCGCATCAGAGAGGGGGACGAGTGGAAAACGGCGTTTAACACTCCGTTAGGGCATTTTGAGTACCGGGTTCTGCCGTTTGGTCTCGCCAATGCGCCAGCTGTTTTTCAGGCATTAGTTAATGATGTTCTGAGAGACATGCTGAACATCTTTGTTTTTGTCTATCTTGACGATATCCTGATTTTTCTCCGTCACTCGAGATTCATGTTCAGCACGTTCGACGTGTTCTACAGCGCCTTTTAGAGAATTGTCTCTACGTAAAGGCTGAGAAGTGCTCTTTTCATGTCTCCTCCGTTACTTTTCTCGGTTCCGTTATTTCCGCTGAAGGCATTCAGATGGATTCCGCTAAGGTCCAAGCTGTCAGTGATTGGCCCGTTCCAAGGTCACGTGTCGAGTTGCAGCGCTTTTTAGGTTTCGCTAATTTCTATCGGCGTTTCATTCGTAATTTCGGTCAAGTTGCTGCCCCTCTCACAGCTCTTACTTCTGTCAAGACGTGTTTTAAGTGGTCCGGTTCCGCCCAGGGAGCTTTTGATCTTCTAAAAGAACGTTTTACGTCCGCTCCTATCCTCGTTACTCCTGACGTCACTAGACAATTCATTGTCGAGGTTGACGCTTCAGAGGTAGGCGTGGGAGCCATTCTATCCCAGCGCTTCCAGTCTGACGATAAGGTTCATCCTTGCGCTTATTTTTCTCATCGCCTGTCGCCATCTGAGCGCAACTATGATGTGGGTAACCGTGAACTGCTCGCCATCCGCTTAGCCCTAGGCGAATGGCGACAGTGGTTGGAGGGGGCGACCGTTCCTTTTGTCGTTTGGACAGACCATAAGAACCTTGAGTACATCCGTTCTGCCAAACGACTTAATGCCCGTCAAGCTCGTTGGGCGTTGTTTTTCGCTCGTTTCGAGTTTGTGATTTCTTACCGTCCGGGTAGCAAGAACACCAAGCCTGATGCCTTATCCCGTCTGTTTAGTTCTTCTGTGGCTTCTACTGATCCCGAGGGGATTCTTCCTTATGGGCGTGTTGTCGGGTTAACAGTCTGGGGAATTGAAAGACAGGTTAAGCAAGCACTCACGCACACTGCGTCGCCGCGCTTGTCCTAGTAACCTCCTTTTCGTTCCTGTTTCCACTCGTCTGGCTGTTCTTCAGTGGGCTCACTCTGCCAAGTTAGCTGGTCATCCCGGTGTTCGAGGCACTCTTGCGTCTATTCGCCAGCGCTTTTGGTGGCCGACTCAGGAGCGTGACACGCGCCGTTTCGTGGCTGCTTGTTCGGACTGCGCGCAGACTAAGTCGGGTAACTCTCCTCCTGCCGGTCGTCTCAGACCGCTCCCCATTCCTTCTCGACCATGGTCTCACATCGCCCTAGACTTCATTACCGGTCTGCCTTTGTCTGCGGGGAAGACTGTGATTCTTACGGTTGTCGATAGGTTCTCTAAGGCGGCACATTTCATTCCCCTCGCTAAACTTCCTTCCGCTAAGGAGACGGCACAAATCATTATCGAGAATGTATTCAGAATTCATGGCCTCCCGTTAGACGCCGTTTCAGACAGAGGCCCGCAATTCACGTCACAGTTTTGGAGGGAGTTCTGTCGTTTGATTGGTGCGTCCGTCAGTCTCTCTTCCGGGTTTCATCCCCAGTCTAACGGTCAAGCAGAGAGGGCCAATCAGACGATTGGTCGCATACTACGCAGCCTTTCTTTCAGAAACCCTGCGTCTTGGGCAGAACAGCTCCCCTGGGCAGAATACGCTCACAATCGCTTCCTTCGTCTGCTACCGGGTTATCTCCGTTTCAGAGTAGTCTGGGTTACCAGCCTCCTCTGTTCTCATCCCAGCTTGCCGAGTCCAGCGTTCCCTCCGCTCAAGCGTTTGTCCAACGTTGTGAGCGCACCTGGAGGAGGGTGAGGTCTGCACTTTGCCGTTACAGGGCACAGACTGTGAGAGCCGCCAATAAACGCAGGATTAAGAGTCCAAGGTATTGTTGCGGCCAGAGAGTGTGGCTTTCCACTCGCAACCTTCCTCTTACGACAGCTTCTCGTAAGTTGACTCCGCGGTTCATTGGTCCGTTCCGTGTCTCCCAGGTCGTCAATCCTGTCGCTGTGCGACTGCTTCTTCCGCGACATCTTCGTCGCGTCCATCCTGTCTTCCATGTCTCCTGTGTCAAGCCCTTTCTTCGCACTCCCGTTCGTCTTCCCTCCCCCCTCCCGTCCTTGTCGAGAGCGCACCTATTTACAAGGTACATAAGATCATGGACATGCGTTCTCGGGGACGGGGTCACCAATACTTAGTGGATTGGGAGGGTTACGGTCCTGAGGAGAGGAGTTGGGTTCCGTCTCGGGACGTGCTGGACCGTTCACTCATTGATGATTTCCTCCGTTGCCACCAGGATTCCTCCTCGAGTGCGCCAGGAGGCGCTCGGTGAGTGGGGGGGTACTGTCATGTTTTGTCATTGATTATCATGCCTTGTCCCTGTTCTTCTCCTTCTGTTCGTTTCCCTCTGCTGGTCTTGTTAGGTTCTTTCCCTCTTTCTGTCCCTCTCTCTCCCCCTCCCTCTCTCACTCTCCCGCTCTCTCTTCTCTCTGTCGTTCCGTTCCTGCTCCCGGCTGTTCCTATTCCCCTAATCAATCATTTAGTCTTCCCACACCTGTTCCCGATCCTTTTCCCTGATTGGAGTCCCTATTTCTCTCCTTGTTATTCGTTTCTGCCCTGTCGGTTCCTTGTCTAGAATTCACCGTGCTGTGTTTGTGTATCGCCCTGTCGTGTCGTGTTTTCCTCAGATGCTGCGTGGTGAGCAGGTGTCTGAGTCTGTTTGGTTCAAGTGCCTTCCCGAGGCAACCTGCTGTTCACCTGCTGTTCAAGATCGAGTCTCCAGTTTGTCCTCGTCATTTCGAGTGAAAGTTGTGTTTTTTGATTGTATTTACTTTACTGGATTAAAGACTCTGTTTTCGCCAAGTCGCTTTTGGGTCCTCTTTCACCTGCATGACACTCTCTCTCTCTCTCTCTCTCTTTCTCTCTCTCTCTCTCTCTCTTTCTCTCTCTCTTTCTCTCTTTCTCTCTCTCTCTTTCTCTCTCTCTCTCTGTCTCTCTCTCTTTCTCTCTCTCTCTCTCTCTCTCTCTCTCTCTCTCTGTCTCTCTCTCTTTCTCTCTCTTTCTCTCTCTCTCTGTCTGTCTCTCTCTCTATCTCTGTCTCTCTCGCTCTCTTTCTGTGGTGTCAGTCTCCCCACCCACGTCTTGCCCAGGTTGCCCAGGGTTTGTATTCATCCAATGCCAGGGGTCTAGGGTTCCAGCGTGGGTGATGCCCGCTGGCACAGACTGGTGGATACAGCCTCGGAGTTCACTGCCAGAGAGTGAGGAGGGACAGGGAGAGGGAGAGGAGAAGGGGGAGGCAAAAGAGAGATGTTCACTTCCAGAGTGAGATAGGAAAGAGAAAGGCAGAGAGACTGAGAGAGAAAAAGAGAAAGAGGGAGAGTTTTCTCGTTTCCGTTGTGTCAGGATGGAGAAACAGAGATGCATTCAGTCTCCGGCTACATACCCTGATGCCCACTTCCAAATCCAGCCCTCACCACTACTCTCTACCACCTTACACCTAGCCTAGATTTCCTCCACACTTGTATAGATCTAGATTTTATTCTCTGGTCCTGAGGAGCTTTCATCTGCAGAGATGTATCGGAATAAGTAACTGTTTGCACTAAATCTTTTAGGAAATCTCTCTGTGCGCCACATCTCTGAAGATCTACATCATATACTCATATCAGATCTACATCAGATCTACGTCATATACTCATATCAGATCTACTTCAGATCTATGTCATATTCTCATATCAAATCTACATCAGATCTATGTCAGATCTACGTCATATATATTTCTATCTAGTTCAATTTAATGGTCATGTTTTTCCCAAATATATTTATAGCTTATTTGTGACTGTGTCAGTGGTGAGTGAACACAGTGTATGGTGTCTATTGTCTTGGAGACAATGGGTGTGTTTGTAGCTGGAGGAGAACGGATGCTATTGTCCTGGTTCTATATGAGCAGGTCTGGATTACAACCCACTGAAGGCCCCTATTGTTGGGGGAGAAGAACGGATACAGGGGGTGGGGCTGGTTGGTAGAGGGATACACAGAGGCTGTACATTATCCCCTTAGAAAAAGTTGTTCCAAAAGGGTTATTCGGCTGTCCCCATATGTATAGAGGGTTCTACATGGAACCCAAAACGGTTCTACCTGAAACCAAAAGAGTTCTACCTGGAACCAAACAAGGAGGGCTGTGTCTGTAAGTTGGTAAGGGGAGAGCAGGGTGAGGATGGCTGGGTCTGTATGTTGGTAAGGGGAGAGGAGGGAGAGGAGGGCTGTGTCTGTATGTTGGTAAGGAGAGAGGAGGGACAGGAGGGCTGGGTCTGTACATTGGTAAGGGGAGAGCAGGGTGAGGATGGCTGGGTCGGTCTGTATGTTGGTAAGGGGAGAGGAGGGAGAGAAGGTCTGGGTCTGTATGTTGGTAAGGAGAGAGGAGGGACAGGAGGGCTGGGTCTGTACATTGGTAAGGGGAGAGGAGGGCTGGGTCTACTTTGGTAAGGAGAGAGGAGGGAGAGGAGGGCTGGGTCTGTACATTGGTAAGGAGAGAGGAGGGAGAGGAAGGCTGGGTCTGTATGTTGGTAAGGGGAGAGGAGGGAGAGGAAGGCTGGGTCTGTACGTTGGTAAGGGGAGAGGAGGGAGAGGAAGGCTGGGTCTGTACGTTGGTAAGGGGAAAGGAGGGAGAGGAGGGCTGGGTCTGTATGTTGGTAAGGGGAGAGGAGGGAGAGGAGGCCTGGGTCTGTTTGTTGGTAAGGGGAGAGGAGGGAGAGGAGAGGAGGGCTGGGTCTGTACGTTGGTAAGGGGAGAGGAGGGACAGGAAGGCTGGGTCTGTACGTTGGTGAGGGGAGAGGAGGGAGAGGAGAGGAGGGCTGGGTCTGTACGTTGGTAAGGGGAGAGGAGGGACAGGAAGGCTGGGTCTGTACGTTGGTAAGGGGAGAGGAGGGAGAGAAGGGCTGTGTCTGTACGTTGGTAAGGGGAGAGGAGGGCTGGGTCTGTAAGTTGGTAAGGGGAGAGGAGGGAGAGGAAGGCTGGGTCTGTACGTTGGTAAGGGGAGAGAAGGGCTGGGTCTGTATGTTGGTAAGGGGAGAGGAGGGAGAGGAAGGCTGGGTCTGTACGTTGGTAAGGGAAGGGGAGAGGAGGGAGAGAAGGGCTGCGTCTGTACGTTGGTTAGGGTAGAGGAGGGAGGGGAAGGCTGGGTCTGTATGTTGGTAAGGGGAGAGGAGGGCTGGGTCTGTATGTTGGTAAGGGGAGAGGAGGGAGAGGAGGGCTGGGTCTGTTAGTTGGTAAGGGGAGAGGAGGGAGAGGAGGCCTGGGTCTGTTTGTTGGTAAGGGGAGAGGAGGGCTGGGTCTGTACGTTGGTGAGGGGAGAGGAGGGAGAGGAGAGGAGGGCTGGGTCTGTACGTTGGTAAGGGGAGAGGAGGGACAGGAAGGCTGGGTCTGTACGTTGGTAAGGGGAGAGGAGGGAGAGAAGGGCTGTGTCTGTACGTTGGTAAGGGGAGAGGAGGGCTGGGTCTGTAAGTTGGTAAGGGAGAGGAGGGAGAGGAAGGCTGGGTCTGTACGTTGGTAAGGGGAGAGAAGGGCTGGGTCTGTATGTTGGTAAGGGGAGAGGAGGGAGAGGAAGGCTGGGTCTGTACGTTGGTAAGGGGAGAGGAGGGAGAGAAGGGCTGCGTCTGTACGTTGGTTAGGGTAGAGGAGGGAGGGGAAGGCTGGGTCTGTATGTTGGTAAGGGAGAGGAGGGCTGGGTCTGTATGTTGGTAAGGGGAGAGGAGGGAGAGGAGGGCTGGGTCTGTTAGTTGGTAAGGGGAGAGGAGGGAGAGGAGGCCTGGGTCTGTTTGTTGGTAAGGGAGAGGAGGGCTGGGTCTGTACGTTGGTGAGGGGAGAGGAGGGAGAGGAGAGGAGGGCTGGGTCTGTACGTTGGTAAGGGGAGAGGAGGGACAGGAAGGCTGGGTCTGTACGTTGGTAAGGGGAGAGGAGGGAGAGAAGGGCTGTGTCTGTACGTTGGTAAGGGGAGAGGAGGGCTGGGTCTGTAAGTTGGTAAGGGAGAGGAGGGAGAGGAAGGCTGGGTCTGTACGTTGGTAAGGGGAGAGAAGGGCTGGGTCTGTATGTTGGTAAGGGGAGAGGAGGGAGAGGAAGGCTGGGTCTGTACGTTGGTAAGGGGAGAGGAGGGAGAGAAGGGCTGCGTCTGTACGTTGGTTAGGGTAGAGGAGGGAGGGGAAGGCTGGGTCTGTATGTTGGTAAGGGGAGAGGAGGGCTGGGTCTGTATGTTGGTAAGGGGAGAGGAGGGAGAGGAGGGCTGGGTCTGTTAGTTGGTAAGGAGAGAGGAGGGAGAGAAGGGCTGGGTCTGTATGTTGGTAAGGGGAAAGGAGGGAGAGGAGGGGTTACTGGGTTGGTGAGGATGGAAAAAGGACAGTAGAGGTATTGTGCTCTAGAAGTTAGAAGTTTGTAATGTATACATGGGCTGAGGCTGTAGGTTGGAGAACATTGTAGAACAGTGTGTGTGAATACGTAAGCAGAGAGGAGTCTGCCCCCAGGACAGACCCAGATCCTTACAGCAGAGATAGACCATATTGTCATGTTTTGTCATTTATTATCTTGTCTTGTCCCTGTGCTTCCCATTCTATTCGTTTCCCTCTGCTGGTCTTATTAGGTTCTTTCCCTCTTTCTATCCCTCTCTCTCCCCCTCCCTCTCTCACTCTCTCGCTCTCTCTTCTCTCTATCGTTCCGTTCCTGCTCCCAGCTGTTCCTATTCCCCTAATCAATCATTTAGTCTTCCCACACCTGTTCCCGATCCTTTCCCCTGATTAGAGTCCCTATTTCTTCCTTTGTGTTCCGTTCCTGTCCTGTCGGTTCCTTGTCTAGAATTCACCGTGCTGTGTTTGTGTATCGCCCTGTCGTGTCGTGTTTTCCTCAGATGCTGCGTGGTGAGCAGGTGTCTGAGTCTGTCTGGTTCAAGTGCCTTCCCGAGGCAACCTGCTGTTCACCTGCTGTTCAAGATCGAGTCTCCAGTTTGTCCTCGTCATTTCGAGTGAAAGTTGTGTTTTTTGTTTGTATTTACTTTACTGGATTAAAGACTCTGTTTTCGCCAAGTCGCTTTTGGGTCCTCTTTCACCTGCATGACAGAAAGTCTCGGGACGTGCTGGACCGTTCACTCATTGATGATTTCCTCCGTTGCCGCCAGGATTCCTCCTCGAGTGCGCCAGGAGGCGCTCGGTGAGTGGGGGGGTACTGTCATGTTTTGTCATTTATTATCTTGTCTTGTCCCTGTGCTTCCCATTCTATTCGTTTCCCTCTGCTGGTCTTATTAGGTTCTTTCCCTCTTTCTATCCCTCTCTCTCCCCCTCCCTCTCTCACTCTCTCGCTCTCTCTTCTCTCTATCGTTCCGTTCCTGCTCCCAGCTGTTCCTATTCCCCTAATCAATCATTTAGTCTTCCCACACCTGTTCCCGATCCTTTCCCCTGATTAGAGTCCCTATTTCTTCCTTTGTGTTCCGTTCCTGTCCTGTCGGTTCCTTGTCTAGAATTCACCGTGCTGTGTTTGTGTATCGCCCTGTCGTGTCGTGTTTTCCTCAGATGCTGCGTGGTGAGCAGGTGTCTGAGTCTGTCTGGTTCAAGTGCCTTCCCGAGGCAACCTGCTGTTCACCTGCTGTTCAAGATCGAGTCTCCAGTTTGTCCTCGTCATTTCGAGTGAAAGTTGTGTTTTTTGTTTGTATTTACTTTACTGGATTAAAGACTCTGTTTTCGCCAAGTCGCTTTTGGGTCCTCTTTCACCTGCATGACACATATTTACTTAACTCAGTTTGTTTGTGTTCATTGTTCTCCTGACCCCACACACTCACACACAGACACAGGTTCCACCATGTATCCTACACACCCAGACAGCTGTGAACACCTAAGTGGAGTATTTGAGACACTAACCCTAGTGATTACCCACAATGCTTAGCGCCTGCTTTAGAGCTCAGCATGTGAGAGCTACAACTAAGCCCTGAGTGGGTCCATGGGCAATACACACACACACACACACACACACACACACACACACACACACACACACACACACACACACACACACACACACACACACACACACACACACACACACACACACACACACACACACACACACACACACACACACACACACACACACACACGCACACGCACACGCACACACACACACACACACAAAGTCTCAGCCCAAAACCTTCATTATTATCACACTCCTGAGCTCACATGAGAAGGTGCCTCACTGATGGAAGTGGTGATGTTGTGTATGTTTGTGTGTGTGATCATGTTATTTACCCTCACGGCTGAGTGACAGTAGCCATTGGCATGGCGATGTGTTGTTTACGTCTCGTTGGGCAGCAACACGATCAAATCCTGATCTAATACATGACCCTGACACAGTGTGAATGTAGAGGGGCTGTACTTAGCCTGATGTTTTCTACCCTCTTCTTTAGTACATTTAGATATCACTTTCTTACAGTCACATTCACAAGTGTTATAGTCATCTGTCTCTCTGTGTTATAGTCATCTGTCTCTCTGTGTTATAGAGTCATCTGTCTCTCTGTCTCTCTGTGTTATAGAGTCATCTGTCTCTCTGTGTTATAGTCATCTGTCTCTCTGTGTTATAGAGTCATCTGTCTCTCTGTCTCTCTGTGTTATAGAGTCATCTGTCTCTCTGTGTTATAGAGTCATCTGTCTCTCTGTCTCTCTGTGTTATAGAGTCATCTGTCTCTCTGTGTTATAGAGTCATCTGTCTCTCTGCCTCTCTGTGTTATAGAGTCATCTGTCTCTCTGTGTTATAGAGTCATCTGTCTCTCTGTGTTATAGAGTCATCTGTCTCTCTGTCTCTCTGTGTTATAGAGTCATCTGTCTCTCTGTGTTATAGAGTCATCTGTCTCTCTGCCTCTCTGTGTTAAAGAGTCATCTGTCTCTCTGTCTCTCTGTGTTATAGAGTCATCTGTCTCTCTGTCTCTCTGTGTTATAGAGTCATCTGTCTCTCTGTCTCTCTGTGTTATAGTCATCTGTCTCTCTGTGTTATAGAGTCATCTGTCTCTCTGTGTTATAGAGTCATCTGTCTCTCTGTGTTATAGAGTCAACTGTCTCTCTGTGTTATAGAGTCATCTGTCTCTCTGTGTTATAGTCATCTGTCTCTCTGTGTTATAGAGTCATCTGTCTCTCTGTGTTATAGAGTCATCTGTCTCTCTGCCTCTCTGTGTTATAGAGTCATCTGTCTCTCTGCCTCTCTGTGTTATAGAGTCATCTGTCTCTCTGTTATAGAGTCATCTGTCTCTCTGTGTTATAGAGTCATCTGTCTCTCTGCCTCTCTGTGTTATAGAGTCATCTGTCTCTCTGTCTCTCTGTGTTATAGAGTCATCTGTCTCTCTGCCTCTCTGTGTTATAGAGTCATCTGTCTCTCTGTGTTATAGAGTCATCTGTCTCTCTGTGTTATAGAGTCATCTGTCTCTCTGTGTTATAGAGTCATCTGTCTCTCTGTGTTATAGAGTCATCTGTCTCTCTGCCTCTCTGTGTTATAGAGTCATCTGTCCCTTTTTCTCTCTGTGTTATAGCGTATCTCTCTCTCTCTCTCTCTCTCTCTCTCTTCTCTCTCTGTGTGTGTGTGTGTGTGTGTGTGTGTGTGTGTGTGTGTGTGTGTGTGTGTGTGTGTGTGTGTGTGTGTGTGTGTGTGTGTGTGTGTGTGTGTGTGTGTGTGTGTGTGTGTGTGTGTGTGTGTGTGTGTGTGTGTGTCTGGGCTGAAATGGATCTGTCAGATCTAAGAGTAATCATGTGGAACACGGCAGAGACAGAGTGGATTAACAGACTCAGACCAAATATAGCCTGGAATACTGTTGCTTTGGTCAGGACTGTTTGTTTGTGTGTGTGTGCGTGCGTGTGTGTGTGTGTGTGTGCGTGTGTGTGTGCGTGCGTGTGGTGTGTATGTGCATGTGTGTGTGTGTGTGTGCGTTGGTGTGCGTGTGTGTGTGTGTGTGTGTGTGTGTGTGTGTGTGTGTGTGTGTGTGTGTGTGTGTGTGTGTGTGTGTGTGTGTGTGTGTGTGTGTGTGTGTGTGTGTGTGTGTGTGTGTGTGTGTGTTGTGGCCTTGTGAGACCTTGAGACCTTGTGAGACCTTGTGATAGCCAGGTCAGTTCAGGGACAGCCTGCGTCTTGTGATGATGATGAGTATAACATGTCTTGTGATGACATGGTTCAGCAGAAACACATACAGTCCCTGTTTTTCCATTTCATGTATTTATGGATATGTCAACTTGTTCAGTTTCAGGTTCACTCAGCTGTAACACAGCTGTTACAAGCAAACATTATGTCAATCGCTGCCTGATTCACATCAAAATGGCTTGAAATGGACACAATAACAAATAATTTTTTTTTAACAATTGTGACCGGGCTCTACTTTACTCTAAACCCTTTAATGGTGACATAACAGTGGATCCATTTAACATGTTGTGACCGGGCTCTACTTTACTCTAAACCCTTTAATGGTGACATAACAGTGGATCCATTTAACATGTTGTGACCGGGCTCTACTTTACTCTAAACCCTTTAATGGTGACATAACAGTGGATCCATTCAACATGTTGTGACCGGGCTCTACTTTACTCTAAACCCTTTAATGTTGACATAACAGTGGATCCATTTAACATGTTGTGACCGGGCTCTACTTTACTCTAAACCCTTTAATGGTGACATAACAGTGGATCCATTTAACATGTTGTGACCGGGCTCTACTTTACTCTAAACCCTTTAATGTTGACATAACAGTGGATCCATTTAACATGTTGCATAACAATTAGCAGTTAGCATGAAAGATACTATAACAGTTAGAAAAACATTAGCGTAACTTCTCCTTATGACCCAGTGAGAGGAGATAAGAACAGAAAGATACTATAACAGTTAGCAAAACATTAGCGTAACTTCTCCTTATGACCCAGTGAGAGGAGATAAGAACAGAAAGATACTATAACAGTTAGCAAAACATTAGCGTAACTTCTCCTTATGACCCAGTGAGAGGAGATAAGAACAGAAAGATACTATAACAGTTAGCAAAACATTAGCGTAACTTCTCCTTATGACCCAGTGAGAGGAGATAAGAACAGAAAGATACTATAACAGTTAGCAAAACATTAGCGTAACTTCTCCTTCTGACCCAGTGAGAGGAGATAAGAACAGAAAGATACTATAACAGTTAGCAAAACATTAGCGTAACTTCTCCTTATGACCCAGTGAGAGGAGATAAGAACAGAAAGATACTATAACAGTTAGAAAAACATTAGCGTAACTTCTCCTTATGACCCAGTGAGAGGAGATAAGAACAGAAAGATACTATAACAGTTAGCAAAACATTAGCGTAACTTCTCCTTATGACCCAGTGAGAGGAGATAAGAACAGAAAGATACTATAACAGTTAGCAAAACATTAGCGTAACTTCTCCTTCTGACCCAGTGAGAGGAGATAAGAACAGAAAGATACTATAACAGTTAGCAAAACATTAGCGTAACTTCTCCTTATGACCCAGTGAGAGGAGATAAGAACAGAACAATGTTTATGTACTTCACTAATCGATCTAATCAACAAGTTAACATCACATTTACACTTGTTTACATTGTACGTGTTTAATTAGATCCTTGATTAAAGATGGTCAGAGATGATTGACTATCATCATTATTAATGATGAATTTGTTTGGATATTATCTCTGGATTAATTATAGCTGTAAATATTTGTTTATTTGATTTGGTCCTTGACAAGATCATGTCAGTCTGCACATCCGTGACTGTGTAAACACTATAATTAATTACAAGTCTATTGAAAGCCCCATTTGATCTACTGGAACATGATTGGTGTTGTCATTGAGGTTTCTTTGATTAGTTCTATGAGTCATAGTTAATTGTATGTCTATCTATTTCTATCTCTGGTGAAACTCACGATCAAGCCCTCAGTATACCCCATCTCTCTATCTCTCTCTGTCTCTCTGTCTCCCTCTCTCTCTGTCTCTCTCTCTCTCTCTCTCTCTCTCTCTCTCTCTCTCTCTCTCTCTCTCTCTCTCTCTCTCTCTCTCTCTCTCTCTCTCTCTCTCTCTCTCTCTCTGTCTCTCTCTCTGTTTCGCTCTCTCTGTCTCGCTCTCTCTTTGTCTCTCTCTCTCTGTCTCACTCTCTCTCTCTCTGTCTCTCTCGCTTTCTCTCTCGCTTTCTCTCTCTCTCTGTCTCGCTCTCTCTATCTCGCTGTCTCACTCTCTCTCTTGCTTTCTCTCTCTCTCTCTCGCTCTCTCTCTCAGACATGTTTTAATTAACACAGGTACAGAGTTTTCCAGCAGAAGAGTAGATTAGACAGATCAGGGTAGTAGAGGAGAATAGACAGATCAGGGTAGGAGAGGAGAATAAAATAGACAGATCAGGGTAGAAGAGGGGGATAGACAGATCAGGGTAGAAGAGTAGATTAGACAGATCAGGGTAATAGAGGAGATAAGACAGATCATGGTAGAGGAGAATAGACAGATCAGGGTAGAGGAGGAGAATATACAGATCAGGGTAGAGGAGGTGAATAGACAGATCAGGGTAGAGGAGGAGAATAGACATATCAGGGTAGAGGAGAATAGACAGATCATGGTAGTAGAGGAGAATATACAGATCAGGGTAGAGGAGGAGAATAGACAGATCAGGGTAGAGGAGAATATACAGATCAGGGTAGAGGAGGTGAATAGACAGATCAGGGTAGAGGAGGAGAATAGACATATCAGGGTAGAGGAGAATAGACAGATCATGGTAGTAGAGGAGAATAGACAGATCAGGGTAGAGGAGGAGAATATACATCAGGGTAGAGGAGAATAGACAGATCAGGGTAGAAGAGGAGAATAGACAGATCAGGGTAGAGTTGAAGAATAGACAGATCAGGGTAGAAGAGGAGAATATACATCAGGGTAGAGGAGAATAGACAGATCAGGGTAGAGGAGAATAGACAGATCAGGGTAGTAGAGGAGAATAGACAGATCAGGGTAGGAGAGGAGAATAGAATAGACAGATCAGGGTAGAGGAGGAGAATAGACAGAACAGGGTAGAGGAGGAGAATAAACAGATCAGGGTAGAGGAGGAGAATGGACAGATCAGGGTAGAAGAGGAGAATAGACGGAACAGGGTAGAGGAGGAGAATAAACAGATCAGGGTAGATGGGTACATGTTTAGTTTTATCCCCCTAGTAGTACACAGTTGATTCACATCATCAACTAATCATCAAACTTTGGATCATTTGAATCAGCTGTGTAGAGCAAAAACCAAAACATGCGCACCTTGTGGTCCCGGGGACCGAGTTTGGGGAATGCTGCTTTAATGTCTCTTCTCAGTATGGGACTTGTCTCTGGAGACACAGAGCTGTGGCACACACACACACACACACACACACACACACACACACACACACACACACACACACACACACACACACACACACACACACACACACACACACACACACACACACACACACACACACACACACACACACTGGGGAGTCCCAAGTGAAAGCCCTCTCCTCAGGTAGCCTTTTAATAAGCCCTGTCCTGCCCTCGATAATATATGCCATTTAGCAGACGCTTTTATCCAAAGCAACTTACAGTCATGTGTGCATACATTCTACGTATGGGTGGTCCCGGGAATCGAACCCACTACCCTGGCGTTACAAGCGCCATGCTCTACCAACTGAGCTACAGAAGGACCAATCGATCTGCCCTCATGAACGCATGCATGTATGCACGCATAAAACACACACACCCACCCACCGACCGACCGACCGACCGACCGACCGACCGACCGACCGACCGACCGACCGACCGACCGACCGACCGACCGACCGACCGACAGACAGACAGACAGACAGACAGACAGACAGACAGACAGACAGACAGACAGACAGACAGACAGACAGACAGACAGACAGACAGACAGACAGACAGACAGACAGACAGACAGACAGACAGACAGACAGACAGACACACAAAGAGACACTCAGACACACATAGACACACATAGACACACATAGACACACATAGACACACATAGACACAAGGAGCCCTGTGTATTTCTGTCCCTCTACTTTAGCTCAGAGGGAGCAGCTCTGGTCTCTGAGGGCCTCCTGGGGCCAGTAGACAGACTACTTCCTGTTGACCATGAACACACACAGACTGGGGAGAGGCAGCGCAACAAGACTCTAAGGGCCTCCTGGGGCCAGTAGACAGACTACTTCCTGTTGATTATGAACACACATAGTCTGGGGAGAGGCAGCGCAACAAGACTCTGAGGGCCTTCTGGGGCCAGTAGACAGACTACTTCCTGTTGACCATGGACACACACAGACTGGGGAGAGGCAGCGCAACAAGACTCTGAGAGAGACTCATAGCATGTCTGTGTCTATGTATTTATACGCCACTTAGCAGACTCTTGTCTCCACAGCAACTTACAGTATAGTGAGTGTCTGCATGTGATTCCTGCGGGCATTGAACCCACAACCTTGGAGGTGCTTGCGCCACACTTTTACCAACTTGTTGACGTGGTTTATCTGAATGGTGATTCTGATTACTCTGCCTGCTGCTGGACAGGGTGGGGCTGTTGTGTAGGAGCCTTGCATCATCATCCTCTCTCCCTCCCTCTCTTTCTTTCTTTCTTTCTTTCTTTCTTTCTTTCTTTCTTTCTTTCTTTCTTTCTTTCTTTCTTTCTTTCTTTCTTTCTCTCTCTCTCTCTCTCTGTCTCTCTCTGAGAGGGAGAGAGAGAACTCAACTCCTCAGCTGTGTGTGTGATAGAGAGGGAGAGAGAGAGGGAGAGAGAGAACTCTTCTCCACAGATGTGTGAGGGAGAGAGAGAGGGAGGGAGAAAGAAAGGGAGAGGGAGAGAGAGGGAGAGATAACTCATCTCCTCAGCTGTGTGTGAGAGAGCGGGAGAGAGGGAGAGAGAGAACTCCTCTCCTCAGCTGTGTGTGAGAGAGAGAGGGAGATAACTCATCTCCTCGGCTGTGTGTGAGAGAGAGAAGGAGAGAGAGACCTCATCTCCTCAGCTGTGTGTGAGAGAGAGAGGGAGATAACTCATCTCCTCGGCTGTGTGTGAGAGAGAGAAGGAGAGAGAGACCTCATCTCCTCAGCTGTGTGAGAGAGAGAACTCATCTCCTCAGCTGTGTGTGAGAGAGAGAGGGAGAGAACTCATCTCCTCGGTTGTGTGTGAGAGAGAGAAGGAGAGAGAGACCTCATCTCCTCAGCTGTGTGTGAGAGAGAGGGAGAGAGAGAACTCATCCTCTCAGCTGTGTGAGAGAGAGAACTCATCTCCTCGGCTGTGTGTGAAAGAGGGGGGGAGAGAGGGAGAGAGAACTCATCTCCTCAGCTGTGTGTGAGAGAGGGAGAGAGAGAACTCATCTCCTCAGCTGTGTGAGAGAGATAACTCATCTCCTCAGCTGTGTGTGAGAGAGGGGGGGAGAGAGGGAGAGAGAACTCATCTCCTCAGCTGTGTGTGAGAGAGGGAGAGAGAGAACTCATCTCCTCAGCTGTGTGTGTGTGTGTGAGAGAGAGAGAGAACTCATCTCCTTAGCTGTGTTAGAGAGAGAGGGAGAGAACTCATCTCCTCAGCTTTGTGTGAGAGAAAGAGAGAGAGAGAGAGAGAGAGAGAGAGAGAGAGAGAGAGAGAGAGAGAGAGAGAGAGAGAGAGAGAGAGAGAGAGAGAGAGAGAGAGGGGAGAACTCATCTCCTCAGCTGTGTGTGAGAGAAGGAGGGAGAGAGAGAACTCATCTCCTCAGCTGTATTAGAGATAGTGAAGTAGTATAGATTTGTGTGTGTGTGTGTTCGTGTGTGTGTGTGTGTGTGTGTGTGTGTGTGTGTGTGTGTGTGTGTGTGTGTGTGTGTGTGTGTGTGTGTGTGTGTGTGTGTGTGTGTGTGTGTGTGTGTGTGTGTGTGTGTGTGTGTGTGTGTGTGTGTGTGTGTGTGTGTGTGTGTGTATTATAAAACCATTGATCTGTATGGTAGACTAATCCGCTCTGACTCTAACACAGCTCAGTATCTCAATGTTGTTAGTCCCAGCATCACACTGTAGGGTTGTGTTCCAAAAGGACCCTATTCTCTAGTGCACTACTTTTGACCAGGGTCCAATGGGCTCTGGTCGAACGCAGTTCACTATGTAGGGAATAGGTTGATATTTGAGACCAAGGTAGCTTTGTTCTTTTAGGCCCCTAACTAACAGGGTTAATACAAAGGAAACACATAGCAACCACATATGTCCTGTTCGACTGTTACAGCACACTGGTTAAAACACACCTATTGATTAACAGAGAAGTGGTCCGTCATGTTTCAGGGCTTCTATATATTTGATTCATCCAGTAAGCAGAATCTACTGTATGTATGTTGTATGTACTGTATGTTAGAACCATGTATGTCAGATGTGTAGTCAATAGTGTGTCAGAATAATATATGTCTGAATAATGTATTCCTGGATAATGTATGTCTGAATAGTATATTCCTGGATAATGTATGTCAGAATAGTGTCTTCCTGGATAATGTATGCCTGAATAGTGTGTCAGAATTGTGTATTCCTGGATAATGTATGTCTGAATAGTATATTCCTGGATAATGTATGTCAGAATAGTGTCTTCCTGGATAATGTATGTCTGAATAGTGTGTCAGAATTGTGTATTCCTGGATAATGTATGTCTGAATAGTATATTCCTGGATAATGTATGTCAGAATAGTGTCTTGCTGGATAATGTATGTCTGAATAGTGTGTCAGAATTGTGTATTCCTGGATAATGTATGTCTGAATAGTATATTCCTGGATAATGTATGTCAGAATAGTGTATTCCTGGATAATGTATGTCTGAATAGTGTGTCAGAATTGTGTATTCCTGGATAATGTATGTCTGAATAGTGTATTCCTGGATAATGTATGTCTGAATAGTATATTCCTGGATAATGTATGTCTGAATAGTGTATTCCTGGATAATGTATGTCAGAATAGTGTACTTCTGGATAATGTATGTCTGAATAGTGTATTCCTGGATAATGTATGTCAGAATAGTGTATTTCTGGATAATGTATGTCTGAATAGTGTATGTCTGAATAGTGAATGTCTGAATAGTGAATGTCTGAATAGTGAATGTCTGAATAGTGAATGTCTGAATAGTGAATGTTTGAATAGTGAATGTCTGAATAGTGAATGTCTGAATAGTGAATGTCTGAATAGTGTATGTCTGAATAGTGAATGTCTGAATAGTGAATGTCTGAATAGTGTATGTCTGAATAGTGAATGTTTGAATAGTGAATGTCTGAATAGTGAATGTCTGAATAGTGAATGTCTGAATAGTGAATGTTTGAATAGTGTGTATTCCTGGATAATGTATGTCAGAATAGTCCTGGAATGTCTGAATAGTGTATGTCTGAATAGTGAATGTCTGAATAGTGAATGTCTGAATAGTGAATGTCTGAATAGTGAATGTCTGAATAGTGAATGTTTGAATAGTGAATGTCTGAATAGTGAATGTCTGAATAGTGAATGTCTGAATAGTGTATGTCTGAATAGTGTATGTCTGAATAGTGTATGTCTGAATAGTGAATGTCTGAATAGTGAATGTCTGAATAGTGAATGTTTGAATAGTGAATGTCTGAATAGTGAATGTCTGAATAGTGAATGTCTGAATAGTGTATGTCTGAATAGTGAATGTCTGAATAGTGAATGTCTGAATAGTGAATGTCTGAATAGTGAATGTCTGAATAGTGAATGTCTGAATAGTGAATGTCTGAATAGTGAATGTCTGAAGTGAAGGGATAGACTGTTCTGCTGTGGACTCAGTATTCATCATAATCACTACTGTCTGGTTGTCTGGATCTGGTTTGATGTGTCATGGTACTGCTCTTCAGATGTGGCTGAACATTGTATTGCTACATCATCCCAGTTATACAGACGTGTTGGCACATGACCAGTAAACGAACTGTGTGTATGCTGCCAGTTCCTGAGGCCATCGGGACATTTCCCAGGGCTTAGAGCGTCACAGGTGAGGAGGAGGAGATCTGTCAGGTCTCGCTGCCCTGGGGGGAGGGTGTGTGTTCAGGGTGTGTGTTGTTGGGACATTGCCTGATGAAACATAAAGCATTAAACTCTGTGGCTGCTTTAGGAACCAACCTACTCCTTAGTGGCCCTTTGAAGTTTCCATTGCGGGAAAATCAATAAAGAGGAAAACAGTGTGTCTGTCTTTGTCGTTCTGTCTGTCTGTCTGTGTGTGTGTGTGTGTGTGTGTGTGTGTGTGTGTGTGTGTGTGTGTGTGTGTGTGTGTGTGTGTGTGTGTGTGTGTGTGTGTGTGTGTGTGTGTGTGTGTGTGTGAGCAGAGTCAAGGGACATACTAGCATGGCTACCCCCCACCGAGGGGCTTTCCCAATTCCCACCTGCACCTTCTTCCCCAACCCCTCACCACCCCCCTCCCTCCCCACCTCCCTCCCTCCCCACACGCACCTCTTCCCAGGTGTATGCTGACTCTTTGATAGGCATGCTGGTGCTTGTCTCACACACACACACACACACACACACACACACACACACACACACACACACACACACACACACACACACACACACACACACACACACACACACACACACACACACACACACACACACACACACACACACACACACACACACACACACACACACACACACACACAGGAACAGGAACACTGCAGTGTGTTTCATATTAAATAAACACAGAACTCTGGCTCACCTCTCTACACTTCTCACCTCAATCCATCTCTTCCCTCATCCCCCTCTCTCTCATCAATGCTGCCCAACCTCCAATCGTCTCATCCTCTCCCTTGACCCTCTTCTACTCACATCAATCCACCTCTCCACTCAATCCTCCTCTCCATCCCTCCTCTCTCTACCTCTCCACCTCTCCCCTCAACCCTCCTCTCCATCCCTCCTCTCTCTACCTCTCCACCTCTCCCCTCAACCCTCCTCTCCATCCCTCCTCTCTCCTCTCTCCACCTCTCCCCTCAACCCTCCATCCCTCCTCTCTCCAACTCTCCCCTCAACCCTCCTCTCCATCCCTCCTCTCTCCACCTCTCCCCTCAACCCTCCTCTCCATCTCTCCTCTCTCCACCTCTCCCCTCAACCCTCCTCTCCATCCCTCCTCTCTCCACCTCTCCTCAACCCTCTTCTGTTCCACTTCTCTCCACCTCTCCCCTCAATCATCCTTTCCATCCCTCCTCTCTCCACCTCTCCCCTCAATCATCCTTTCCATCCCTCCTCTCTCCACCTCTCCCCTCAATCCTCCTCTCCATCCCTCCTCTCTCCTCTCTCCACCTCTCCCCTCAATCCTACTCTCCATCCCTCCTCTCTCCTCTCTCCACCTCTCCCCTCAATCCTCCTCTCCATCCCTCCTCTCTCCTCTCTTCACTTCTCCTCAACCCTCTTCTGTTCTTCCCTACCTGCCTCTCTTCTACACCTTCTCTCTCATCTCCCATTCTCTACCCAGCTCCCCCTCTGGTCTTCAGCTGTCCACATAGGGTAGCTCTTTGAAGAACTCTTTTGGTTCCAGATAGAAACCCTTTTTGTTCGAGGTAGAAGAACCATTGTAGGTTCAATGTGGACCCTTTTCCACAGACGGTTCTACATGGAACCCAAAGGGGTTATACTTTGAACCAAAAAGGGTTCTCCTATGGTGTAGAAACTCATGGAAGTGTAGAAACTCATGGAACAGAATCACTCTCCATCTCTATGTCTGTCTTTCTCTCTTTCTCTCATTCTCCAGCTCTATACATTCTCTAATGGTTCCTGTTTCTGTGTGTAATTGATTTCTCTCTGGCTGAGGTTCTGTTGAAGAGGGAGACCAGCAGCAGGCCTTACATACACACAACACTGTGTTTCCTTTAGCTGTCAATGTATACGTACGTACCTTCACTGTCTGTACCACTGATATCAATTTAAAGGACTTAGAGGATCAAAGTCACCTTAGATATCCCCATTCTCTCTTATCGTTCTCCTTCCCCCTCCCTGTCATCTCCCGTCTCTCCCTCTTTCCCTCAATCTCTCCCTCTCTCTCTTTCCCTCCCTCTATATCTCTCTCTCCTGCACTCGCTCTCTTTCTCATCTCATCACAACAGTCTTTTAAGTGTGTCCTCAAAGCTCTGTGTGCCACTAACTAGGCTAACCCTCCATTTTGTGGTTCTGTGGGATATGGATTAGTCTAGATGGTTGTGTGTTTAGTATAGCAGAGAGATTTTCCAGGCCTTCCTTCCTCATATAGCTGCTGAAGAACTTCTCTTTTCAACTCCAGGCTGCTGCTGCTGCCAGGCCGACCGGGGGATTTAACCTCCCTGTCATTATAACTGTGGTTTTAAGTGGCTATTGAACCCTTTCTGTGTGTTGTGTGTGTGTGTGTGTGTGTGTGTGTGTGTGTGTGTGTGTGTGTGTGTGTGTGTGTGTGTGTGTGTGTGTGTGTGTGTGTGTGTGTGTGTGTGTGTGTGTGTGTGTGTGTGTGTGTGTGTGTGTGTGTGTGTGTGTGTGTGTGTGTGTGTGTGTGTGTGTGTGTGTGTGTGTGCGCGTGAGTGTGCGTGAGTGTTTCTGTGTCTGTGTGTGTTCGCATTTGCCCGTGTGCATGATTGCACCTAAGTGTGTGAGAGAGACTATCGTAGAGAATCACACAAAGAACCTCTCACACACCTTTCCATAACTACAGCTCCTAACTGTAATTGCAGGTTTTCATCCACTGCTGTTAAGAAGAGAAGAGGGGAAGAGAGGAGGGGAGCTGGAACGAGAGCACAGTGAACGGGTACAGGGTGATTATTTTGTTTAATTGCTACTTTCAATCTCCAAAGGAGGTCTGGAGGAGATCAGAGAGAGAGAGAGAGAGAGAGAGAGAGAGAGAGAGAGAGAGAGAGAGAGAGAGAGAGAGAGAGAGAGAGAGAGAGAGAGAGAGAGAGAGAGAGAGAGAGAGAGAGAGAGAGAGAGAGAGAGAGAGAGAGAGAGAGAGAGAGAGAGAGAGAGAGAGAGAGAGAGAGAGAGAGAGAGAGAGGAGGTGGGGTGTAGGGTGAGAGGTGAACTACATGGACCATAGAGAGTGTAGGGTGAGAGGTGAACTACATGGACCACAGAGAGTGTAGGGTGAGGGGTGAACTACATGGACCACAGAGAGTGTAGGGTGAGGAGTGAACTACATGGACCATAGAGAGTGTAGGGTGAGAGGTGAACTACATGGACCATAGAGAGTGTAGGGTGAGGGGTGAACTACATGGACCATAGAGAGTGTAGGGTGAGAGGTGAACTACATGGACCATAGAGAGTGTAGGGTGAGGGGTGAACTACATGGACCATAGAGAGTGTAGGGTGAGGGGTGAACTACATGGACCATAGAGAGTGTAGGATAAAGGGGGTGGGGTTCTATTACAGTAACACAGTTTGTTTTCCCCATTGAAGGGTTGCTGTGGAGATCCACCATCCAGGCCAGCGCTTTTATTTTCTCTCACTCCTCTAGCTGTGTGTCAACACGCTTTACTAGATCCACTTACTACAATTACTGTAATCTAGTTATTCCTGTGTTTGTGTGTGTGTGTCTTTGTGCCTTAGTGTGTTCCTTTCAACCGGTGGGTGAAAAGGTTTATTTGGGAATGAGCTCCTAGCTATGTCCTTAGACACACACACAGAGCCAGCGAGGCGGCGGAGGAGTGTGGCGTGGGGGTCGAGGGATGAATGAAGGACAGGACAGAATAGCTCTGTGTGTTTACTTTGCTCTGCCCTCGCCTATTCAGCCTGGACATCTGATGAGACAGGGGCGATGGGACCTGCATTATAACCTAGAGAGAGAGAGAGAGAGAGAGAGAGAGAGAGAGAGAGAGAGAGAGAGAGAGAGAGAGAGAGAGAGAGAGCCTCTGGCTCCTGTCCTAGTCAGATTCCCCCTTCTTTTGCAGGTTAGCCTTTTTCAAATCAAATCAAATTGTATTGGTCACATATACATATTTAGCAGATGTTATTGCGGGTGTAGCAAAATGCTTGCCTTCCTAGCTCCAACATTGCAATAGTATCTAACAATTCACAACAATACAACACAAATCTAAAAGTAAAATAATGGAAATATATCAATTCTACATTGAGCAATGTCGGAGTGGCATTGACTAAAATACAGTATAATAGAATACAGTATATACATGAGATGAATAAAGCAGTATGTAAACATTATTTAAACATGATTAAAGTGACTAATGTTCCATTAATAAAGTGACCAGTGATTCCATGTCTATGTATATTGGGCAGCAGCCTCTAAGGTGCAGGGTTGAGTAACCGGGTGGTAGCCGGCTAGTGATGGTTATTTAACAGTCTGATGGCCTTGAGATGGGAGCTGTTTTTCAGTCTCATCTTTGATGCACCTGTACTGACCTCGCCTTCTGGATGATACCGGGCTGAACAGGCAGTGGCTCGGGTGGTTGATGTCCTTGATGATCTTTTTGGCCTTCCTGTGACATCGGGTGCTGCAGGTGTCCTGGAGGGCAGGTAGTTTGCCCTTGGTGATGCGTTGGGAAGACCGCACCACCCTCTGGAGAGCCCTGCAGTTGCGGGTGGTGCAGTTGCTATACCAGGTGTGTCATGAACGTCGTCAGGGAAATGACCGGACCAAGGTGCAGCGTAGATGGTCAGTGTATTATATAGTTTGTCTTTTACTTCTTATCAATGACAACGGCGTCGTATAATTAGAACCAGATGTATCAGAAAGATTACTGTATTATTAGTACCGGAAGGTGGTGGATCTGGATGTATCAGAAAGATTACTAATCAAATCAAATCAAATCAAATGTATTTATATAGCCCTTCGTACATCAGCTGATATCTCAAAGTGCTGTACAGAAACCCAGCCTAAATCCCCAAACAGCAAGAAATGCAGGTGTAGAAGCACGGTGGCTAGGAAAAACTCCCTAGAAAGGCCAAAACCTAGGAAGAAACCTAGAGAGGAACCAGGCTATGTGGGGTGGCCAGTCCTCTTCTGGCTGTGCCGGGTGGAGATTATAACAGAACATGGCCAAGATGTTCAAATGTTCATATATGACCAGCATGGTCAAATAATAGTAAGGCAGAACAGTTGAAACTGGAGCAGCAGCATGGCCAAGTGGACTGGGGACAGCAAGGAGTCATCATGTCAGGTAGTCCTGGGGCATGGTCCTAGGGCTCAGGTCCTCCGAGAGAGAGAAAGAAAGAAGAAGAGAATTAGAGAACGCACACTTAGATTCACACAGGACACCGAATAGGACAGGAGATGTACTCCAGATATAACAAACTGACCCTAGCCCCCCGACACAAACTACTGCAGCATAAATACTGGAGGCTGAGACAGGAGGGGTCAGGAGACACTGTGGCCCCATCCGAGGACACCCCCGGACAGGGCCAAACAGGAAGGATATAACCCCACCCACTTTGCCAAAGCACAGCCCCCACACCACTAGAGGGATATCTTCAACCACCAACTTACCATCCTGAGACAAGGCTGAGTATAGCCCACAAAGATCTCCGCCACGGCACAACCCAAGGGGGAAGGGGGGCGCCAACCCAGACAGGATGACCACAACAGTGAATCAACCCACTCAGTTGACGCACCCCCGCATACTAAGACTATGATGCAGCTCAGAGTCACTAATATTCCCCAAAACCGCCAACTCTCTCCTGCCCTTAGTCGGTCTGCTAGGTACCACACCATACTCACACTTCTAGTAGCACACACAGTGATGAACGGTCGGGATAGGGAATCTTCGTTAAGGAGGTAACCCCCGGACCCTGTCTCGGTTCTTCTCCTAACTCTGTGTGTGATCAGCAGTGCTTGTATGTGTTCCTACCTTTTTGCAGTGGGTAATGTGGACCCAAGTGGCTCTCTCAGCTATTCTAATGGCAAAGGCGGTGGTTAACAGAACCTGATATGGGCCTTCCCAACGGGGCTGCTTCCAGTCTTTTCTCCTCAGAGACTGGATCCACACCCAGTCTCCTGGTTGGATTGAGTGAATCACCTTCTTCTGTAATTCACCTGTTGGACACAACATCTTGGAAATACTCTTAAAATACTCTTAAAACTCAGAAAATAAAAACTTCTAAAATTCCATGTGTGTGCGTGCCGCTTTAAGATACCTTAGCACTAAGACAAAAGGAAAACTCACCAAACCCAAAATAAATGGTACACACCAATCAAACATAGTTAACAGTTATATACTATTTGTTGTGTGTGGGCATTTGCAAACCCTAAGTTAAAAACAAACAAAACATTTCCAGGCCTTTTCAATTTGGTAGTTTTCGGCCTCTATCTCACTCACTCTCCCTAAGATTAAAGCCCCAGGAAACATTCCAAAGAGAGACAATGAAACCTCCATTTTCCCAGAAAAAAACCCCACAAACACTTCTTCAGCATTCATTATACTACACAGATTCAGAAGCCCAAACGTTAACTACAAACAAAACCTAATAATAATGATAATTCCACTGTACTCCCTCAAATCATTCATTTTAAACTTCCTCAATGTTTATATGTACTTAATTGAACACAATTCAAAAATCTAAAACCTTTAAAAAGTTGGTGCTGTCTCATCTCCATATCTCTCTACTCTCACTCTCGTTGTCTCTGTCTCTCTCTCCTGCCTTTCCCTTTGGTCTTACAGTTTTGGAAAATATGCCCTGGTTTATGACAGCTGGAACAGGGTGCCTTGCAGTCTCTGGCAAAATGGGCAGTTTTATCACAATTGAAACATTTCCAATCGCTCCCGGTCCCTTTACCACTGTCTTTCCCAGGTCTCCTACCCTTGAATCCTCCCTTATGCTGGTCTACAATTAACCCCGAGAGTTACAATTAGATGCTCTGCTCCTTTCTGTTCTTTCTTTTCTATCCCTGCTTTGAGTCTGGCTTATGTATCTGTTTTATAATTAATTATAGCTTTTCCACATCGAGACGTCCATCAAATTCGTACTTCACTCTCCATTTTTGGCCGAAATAAATGTTCCTTTTATCCTTAGACTCCATATAATTCCAGAACTTCCTTTGAGGATTTACTCCCCATTGTTAATGAACCCTTCTTGTTGTTATCTCCTAGGAATTCAGAATAATGATTTATTTATGACTTTTGATAGAATATTAGGTCTTACACGTTAGAGGGAGTTCCCAACTTCCTCAACACCTCTCTGACCTACTCAAATAATTAATCATTAATTCCTCCCTCTCGGAATAGTCAGACCTATTTGTGCGCCTCTGGTAGATCTCAACTATCCCCCCTGAAATGTATTTCGACAGGTGATCTATATTCATACAAATGATGTCCCTGACCTACTTTATTGAAACTTATCTATAGAGGTGATTTTTGATTGAATATTAGGTCTCATATGTGAGCGGATGATCATTTTTTGACTGGACTGATGAATATATCTAGCTCTACTTTTAGACAATAGACTATTAGGTCTCACACGTATAGTTCCCAACTTTCTCAACACCTCTCTGACCTACTCAAATAATTAACCATTAAAGCTATAGTGATTGTTATCATCATTGGGATTGAAAATTCCCTTGACAAGATCAGACCACATTTTCTGAGTAATCAATGCAGAAATCCAGGTAATTCCAAAGTGTTCACAAACTTTGTCTTGGAACTGTATATCAATGAATTGACAAGGGCACTAGAACAGTCTGCAGCACCCGGCCTCAACATACTACAATCTGAAGTCAAATGCCTACTGTTTCTGATGATTTGGTGCTTCTGTCCCCAACTAAGGAGGGCCTACAGCAGCACCTAGATCTTCTGCACAGATTCTGTCAGACCTGGGCCCAGACAGTAAATCTCAGTAAGACAAAATAATGCTGTTCCAAAAAGTTATAGTTCCCAGGACCACAAATACAAATTCCATCTAGACACCGTTGCCCTAGAGCACACAAAAATTATACATATCTCGGCCTAAATATCAGTGCTACAAGTAACGTCCACAAAGCTGTGAACGATCTGAGAGACGAGGCAAGAAGCGCCTTCTATGCCATCAAAGATAACATCAAATTTGACATACTAGGATCTGGCAAACAATACTTTTATCAGTTATAGAACCCATTTCCCTTTATGGTTGTGAGGTCTCGGGTCCGCTCACCAATCAAGAATTCACAAAATGGGAAAAACACCAAATTGAGACTCTGCATGCACAATTATGCAAAAATAGCCTCCAAATATAACGTAAAACACAAAATAATGCCTGCAGAGCAGAATTAGGCCAATACCCACTGATTATCAAAATCCAGAAAACAGCCGTTAAATTCTATAACCACCTAAAAGGAAGCGATTCCCAAACCTTTCATCACCTACAGAGAGATGAACCTGGAGAAGAGCCCCCTAAGCAAGCTGATCCTGGGGCTCTGTTCACAAACACAAACAGACACCACACAGCCCCAGGACAGCAACACAAATAGACCTAACCAAATCATGAGAAAACAAAAAGACAATTACTTGACACATTGGAATGAATTAACAAAAAACTGAGCAAACTAGAATGCTATTTGGCCCTAAACAGAGAGTACACAGTGGCAGAATACCTGACCACTGTGACTGACCCAAAATGAAGGAAAGCTTTTGACTACGTATAGACTCAGTGAGCATAGCCTTGCTATTGACAAACACCACAAAATGAGATTGAGCTGCACTTTCTAACCTCCTGCCAAATGTATGACCATATTAGATACATTTATTTCCCTCAGATTACACAGACCCACAAAGAATTTGAAAACAAATCCAATTTTGATAAACTCCCATATCTACTGGGTGAAATACTACAGTATGGAATTACAGCAGCAAGATTTGTGACCTGTTGCCACAAGAAAAGGTCAACCAGTGACCTCTTGACTTAGATCTCAGGGTAGGTGTAGTGTCACTGCATGGTTAGAGTGGTGTCACTGCATGGTTATGGTGATGTCACTGCATGGTTAGAGTGGTGTCACTGCATGGTTATGGTGATGTCGCTGCATGGTTAGAGTGGTGTCACTGCATGGTTAGAGTGGTGTCACTGCATGGTTAGGGTGATGTCACTGCATGGTTAGAGTGGTGTCGCTACATGGTTAGGGTGATGTCACTGCATGGTTAGAGTGGTGTCACTGCATGGTTAGAGTGGTGTCGCTACATGGTTAGGGTGATGTCACTGCATGGTTAGAGTGGTATCACTGCATGGTTAGAGTGGTGTCACTGCATGGTTATGGTGATGTCGCTGCATGGTTAGAGTGGTGTCACTGCATGGTTAGAGTGGTGTCACTGCATGGTTAGAGTGGTGTCACTGCATGGTTATGGTGATGTCGCTGCATGGTTAGAGTGGTATCACTGCATGGTTAGAGTGGTGTCACTGCATGGTTAGAGTGGTATCGCTGCATGGTTAGAGTGGTGTCACTGCATGGTTATGGTGATGTCGCTGCATGGTTAGAGTGGTGTCACTGCATGGTTAGAGTGGTGTCACTGCATGGTTAGGGTGATGTCACTGCATGGTTAGAGTGGTTTCGCTACATGGTTACGGTGATGTCACTGCATGGTTAGAGTGGTGTCACTGCATGGTTAGAGTGATGTCACTGCATGGTTAGAGTGGTGTCACTGCATGGTTAGAGTGGTGTCACTGCATGGTTACGGTGATGTCACTGCATGGTTACGCTGATTTGCCGTTTTTTCCCCATTTTTTTCACCTTTATTTCATCTTTATTTAACCAGGCAAGTCAGTTAAGAACACATTCTTATTTTCAATGATGGCCTAGGAACGGTGGGTTAACTGCCTTGTTCAGGGGCAGAAAGACAGATTTTTACCTTGTCAGCTCGGGGGATCCAATCTTGCAACCTTACAGTTAACTAGTCCAACTCAATAACGACCTGCCTCTCTCTCGTTGCACTCCACAAGAAGACTGCCTGTTACGCAAATGCAGTAAGCCAATGTAAGTTGCTAGCTAGCATTAAACTTATCTTATAAAAACAATCAATCATAATCACTAGTTAACTACACATGGTTGATGATATTACTAGATATTATCTAGCGTGTCCTGCGTTGCATATAATCTGACTGAGCAGTGGTAGGCAGAAGCAGGCGCGTAAACATTCATTCAAACAGCACTTTCGTGCATTTTGCCAGCAGCTCTTCGTTGTGCATCAAGCATTGCACTGTTTATGACTTCGAGCCCAGGGAGGAGCGAGGAGAGGGACGGAAGCTATACTGTTACACTGGCAATACTAAAGTGCCTATAAGAACATCCAATAGTCAAAGGTTAATGAAATACAAATGGTATAGAGGGAAATAGTCCTACAATAACTACAAGCTAAAACTTCTTACCTGGGAATATTGAAGACTCATGTTAAAAGGAACCACCAGCTTTCATGTTCTCATGTTCTGATCAAGGAACTGAAACGTTAGCTTTCTTACATAGCACATATTGCACTTTTACTTTCTTCTCCAACACTTTGTTTTTGCATTATTTAAACCAAATTGAACATGTTTCATTATCTACTTGAGGCTACATTTATTTTATTGATGTATTGTATTAAGTAAAAAAAAGTGTTAATTCGGTATTGTTGTAATTGTCATTATTACAAATACATTATATATTTTTTTGTATGTATGTGTATGTGTGTTGTAGTGGGGGGGGGTTGCAGGCATGGGGTCCTTCAGGCCCAGTGTTACAGCATAACTAGGGGGGCAAATAAAGGAGCCATTAACTAGCATTACATCTGCCACTGTAATGACAACACCATGAATCATGGAATCACAAGCAGAACCCCATTGTGTGTTAGTGTGTATCTGTAGAACAGAGGATGTCATTCTTCAGCATTGTTGTTGCTCATTCAACGGATCAAGCGGGTTAAGAGTAGCCTCCTCATACCCCCACCCAGGCCTGGTCCGCTCTTCTATATCTCATCTCATCACTGTGACCGTACTGGGTTAGTGTGCATGTGTACAGTGTGTTAGTGTGTGTTCAAGGGCCTGGCACAGTGCTGAGGAACAGATCTTAAGCCCAGAGCAGGAAGGGACCTGATGTTCATCTCCACGGAAACAAACCACTCTGGAAACTTTCCCACATGACCCCACACACACACACACACACACACACACACACACACACACACACACACACACACACACACACACACACACACACACACACACACACACACACACACACACACACACACACACACACACACACACACACACACACACACACACACACACACACACACACACACACAAATACCCTCTGCTCTGCAACAGATCTCCTCTCAGATGTTAATCACCAATCCTGCGCTGCTATGACCAAAAGGGAATCGAACCAAGGTCATCTGCAAATCTCAAGACCATGTAAGCCCTCTAAGCGAAAGCCTAGGCATGCAACAGCACTACTTAGCTTTGGAAATGCAAAAAATCAACATTGTTGTTGGCAAGACAACAACACTATTGGCAAGGCAACAATGACTTATTGGCAACCCTAAGCAGAAACAGCCTGGCCTGCAACACCAAATCTTAACAAATCTCCATCCACATTTTGAATGTCTATTTCTGAAACAATGCTGTCTTACATGTTTAACTGTAGATTTGTAGCTCACTCAATGCCAGAGGAAAACAGGACATTGTTTGGCAGAGGTGTAAATAGTGCTTGATGTTAGCTAGTGGTTTGTGATGATAGCAGGGGTGCATGGAGGCAAATAGCCTGTTCTTCTGCTGTGGGATATGTTGAAGAATGAACACTAGTATAAATATAGGCATTAGTGTCCCAGTTAAGATTTCACTCATGAAACTCTAATTAAACAAAAGCTTTGCTAAATCAATACAGTTGAACATGAACAGTATGTTGATGTCTGACTCCTCTAGTGAGTTCAGTGATTGCTGCATCTTGTACTCACTAACTGGATTAGAGAGTCACTGGTCTAATCCGCTGTCTTCTGAGAATCATGAAAAACAAGGGTTTCTCTCAGAATCAGAATTCTGTGCAGTAATATTTTATTTCAACTATACATGCCGTGTTAAAAAAAATTCAACAAGAAGTCCTGAAACAAAAGACGATCATTTTGTACACATTCACAGTTCCAACTTTACAACATATCTACAAACACTCTGAACAAACATCAGGAGGGCTTACTGTCCAATCAGAACAGTATTAGAAAGGTAATGTCAACGAGGCTGGTTCATCTGCACACACAGAGCATAGATAGACAGGAGGGTAGGAAGGCTTTAGACTGACACTGCAACACAAAGATCCAGGTCAATATGGCAATGCACAAGACAGCTGAGCACAGCATGTCTGGACGCATGGAACAGGGGTGTGTGTGTGTGTGTGTGTGTGTGTGTGTGTGTGTGTGTGTGTGTGTGTGTGTGTGTGTGTGTGTGTGTGTGTGTGTGTGTGTGTGTGTGTGTGTGTGTGTGTGTGTGTGTGTGTGTGTGTGTGTGTGTGTGTGTGTGTGTGTGTGTGTGTGTGTGTGTGTGTGTGTGTGAGCCCAAACGCTGGTTAGCAGAGGACGACTGATAGACAACAGACTTTAATTAATACCATTATCTTTTTGAAACAAAATGTGGCTTCGGGTTCCAAACAGGCAGACAAATTAATTCCCCAAATAAAGTAAATGTACCCAAATCATGAACCTCAATGTCAATGTGAGATCTGACCCACATCCTGTTGTTTTACATGTCCCGGTCACATGACCACTGCTCACTCTAATGGAACAGTTTATTAAGCCATTAGATACACATCTTTGATCTATAATAATTACCCGGAGTGTTTACCTTAATACTGGGTTGGATGGTTTATTGAGTACTGTATTGACTGTTTACTGTATATTGGCTGTATAGTGCCATGTTGAGCTGAGTGTTTTGAAGCAAAGCGTTTAGAGAAAAGACAAGAGTCAGTCTACATCCCCTTGCCATAATAGTACATTCACTGCATGGAACCTCAGCTTGTTCTATCAGCAGCCTTCTTCTTCATGAGGTCATATACGGATACTGTAATCCCAGCATGCTTTGCTTCAGTCTGCATTCTGTAATGGAATGTTGGTGACTAAACCGACTCTTAGTTCTAGAATCAAAATAACTGCAGTTTGGTAGATAAATACAAATTGAAATGCAGAACACAAATTTCACTCTGAATTCAAATAATCAGAGTTGCTTAGGTTATATTGTAACAATAATGACATTCAGGACCAAATCACTTTTTTCCCTCAATATTTCTGTATATCGATCATTCGTTGAATTAAGGCACACGATGCACAGATTGGGGTTAACTGGCCTAAAAATATGTATACTCATATATTTATAATATGTACAGTATCTTGTCATTACCAGCATGACTCGGTAGGACACATTGGTAAATGTTGGTGTGATTGTACACTCACTGGGAAACTGCAAACACAACACTGCCTCTGGAACCAAAATGGCAACCAGAGAACCGAAGATCTAAGATCAGTTACCCTGGAAATGGTTAAGATTAGGTTTGAGAGAGGGTAAGCTGATCCTGCATCTGTACCTTGGGGCAACTACCACACAGAGAGCAGTGTGTGAACTCCCAACGGAGCACAGAGACTAACACTAGTGATGGACATGCAGTTGGTAGGTGAGACAGACAGACATGTTACAGGACGCCATTTCAACCTGACAGAACTAAACCCATTGGTGTTGCTTAAAATGTTTACGTCTTTCATTTCTGAATAAAATAAAGAAAACCAAACCAAAACAACACCAGCCTGTTGAAGTGGCTTGGATGAAATGTTTCTAAATACCACTCTGCTACATTGAAAGACTGGAGGAAAGGTCTCTGCATCGACCGTTTGTATCTGTGTGTCTGTGTGAGACAGGAGAAGAGTGGTATGTGTTGATAGAGGACTCTGATGTCACTGGAGCCTGTTATAACAGTGCATTGAATTGCATGGTCTGTACGCACACACACACACACACACACACACACACACACACACACACACACACACACACACACACACACACACACACACACACACACACACACACACACACACACACACACACACACACACACACACACACACACACACACACACACACACACACACACACACACACACACACACACACACACACACACACACACACACACGCCAGGAGACAATGGCAGCTGTAGGGTACAGACACATAAGAGGACTAAATACACTCAACATACATTACTCATCATAAACCAATAGCAGCAAACGTGTTTAGTAGTTATCCCAGTGAGTTACAGAGGGTCCCTGTTAGGGTACGTAGGCAGCCAGGCCTTTCACCTCCCCAAGCAAAGTGTGTGTGTATGTGTTTGCTGTACATTGGGTTTTACCCTCCAGCTGACACACAGTGGTGTTCTCTCTGTTGCCTTCCTTCCTCCTCAGTCTTTATAGTTGAGTTAAACACCTCTAAAGGGACACTAAAGGGACACTATGTTTAGTGTGTCTCCTCGCTGCTCTCCCCCATCAGTCAGACATATAAGATACAAACAGTTCTATTGTATTCCTCCTCCTTGTTCAGTTCAGTCCAGTTCACATTCATGGGAAGACATAGGGTGTCCCCCAAATGGCACCCTTATTCCCTATATAGTGCACTAGGTACAACCAGGCCTATGTGCCGTGGTCAGAAGTAGTTGACAACAAAGGGGAATAGGGTGCCATTTGTGACACAAACAGACAGTGCTTAGTGACAGTGAGACATCAGACCCATTCTTCAAGTAGTTCTCGGAGTTAGACCTCGTACCGTCCACAGTCGGGATCATAGGGCCAGGCTACACACTGGGGGCCACGCTAGTCCCCTTCAGGACCCCTACCCCCATCCTGCCTTATGTCCTGGGGCTGGGCTGGGGTTAGTGAGTCAGGGCCAGGGGTCAGGGTTAGAGGAGACTGACCAGTGTGTTGTGAGATGGAGAGAAACATGGAGCCACAAGACAAGACACAGACCTCCACGTCACATCTGGTGTGATTTTCTCTTTTTAGAGTGAAGGAATGAATCATTCCACTGGGAACACACACCGACACACACATGATCCTACTCTCTCCCTAAGCCTTCTCACAACCAGTCTGGCTCTAGAGCACACTCAGTAGTGCCCCTGCCCCGTCCCTTGGTAGTACACTCCATAGTGTCTATGGTGTCCTAGTAGCTGTACTTGTTGACCACCCTCATCTGAGGAGTCTGTGGGGTGAAGGCGTTGGGTTTAGGGGGGACGTCAGGCTTTAGGGACGGGGTTCGTTTAAGCCCCTGGCGGGGGAGCGAGCCGTGCCCACTGTAGCTGCTCTGGCGGGACAGGGAGGGGGGGTGGGGGTGTTGATGGGGGGAGTGAAGCCCCCTCTGGGAGTCCAGTCTGGAGGGAGGGGTGGGGGGCATGTACCCCCCTCTGTTCATACTGTGTTGGTGGGACAACGACACCCCCATACTGACCCCGTTGGGAGAGGTGGCGGTGAGTGAGTGTCTGTGAGAAGAGATCCTGTGATGAGAGCCGTACCTCCTCTCCAGGGTGCCGCTCATGCTTCCTCCCATACCCAGGCTGCCTGTGGGGGAGCTAGGGGTGGAGGGCAGTGGGACGTCTACCCTCTTGGTGGGGCTGTGCCTGGGCAGAGAGGAGGAGGAGGAGGGGGAGTAAAGAGAGGCCTCTCGGCTGGGGACCTTGGGGGGAACCTCAGTGATGTCCCCTAGAGGCTCCAGCATCAGGTGTTGTCTGCTGGGTCGGGGCGCTGAGCCGGCCCCCTCTTGGAGGATAGCCTTGGAGCTAGCGTTAGCCGTGTTAGCATCGTTCAGGTGCTTCAGCAGGTCGTTCAGTGTGTTCCTGGCATCCAGCGACCTCTTCTGCTCCTTCCTGCTTCCTTTAGAATGAGGGGGCGTGGCCTGCAGGTGTTCCATGTTCTCTGGCTTCCTGTCCAGGGTGCGCGGCGGCGTGACGTCGTCGGTCGGGTTTCCATGGTAACCACTGCGGTATTCGTGCGTGGCGTTGGGAAGGACGACGGCGCTGGGGATGTGGGAGTGTCCCAGCGCAGGGTGGGCGTGGGGCTGGGGGTGAGGAGGGGGGGAACTGGGGTGGAACTGGGGACTCTTGGCAATGGAGGAGGAGGTAGAGTTGGAGTTCTTCCTGGATCCGTTGATCTTCCCGTGGTGATTGGCTCGCTCCCATTGGTTCCTGATTGGCTGCAGGCCTTTCTGCTGCAGCACAGGGGTAGACTCGGGGGTGGGCAGGGCGGCCAGCTCGGGGGCTGACAGCCGTCCCGGAGGATCATGGTCTTGGTGTCTCCGTTAGGCGTCAGGTCCTTACCACTGCTCAGTAAGTTGGTGTACAGCTTGGGACAGTCCAGACTTGGCTGGTACTCCTGGAGACAAGACAGGACAGAAGAGAGGGCTTTGTTCATTTGGTTCCTTCAGCCAAAACATACTGTACATACTGTACACACACACACACACACACACACACATACACACACACACACACACACACACACACACACACACACACACACACACACACACACACACACACACACACACACACACACACACACACACACACACACACACACACACACACACACATACATACATACATACATACATACATACATACATACATACATACATACATACATACATACATACATACATACATACATACATACATACATACATACAGTGCCTTCAGAAAGTATCCAGACCTTTACTTTTCAACATTTTGTTACATTACAGCCTTATTATAAAATGGATTAAATAAAAATAAATCCTCAGCAATCTACACACAATACCCCCAAAAATGTCTGCAGCATTGACGGTCCCCAAGAACACAGAGGCCTCCATCATTCTTAAATGGAAGAAGTTTGGAACCGCCAAGACTCTTCCTAAAGCTGGCCTGCTGGCCAAACTGAGCAATCGGGGAGAAGGGCCTTGGTCAAGGAGGTAACCAAGAACCCAATGGTCACTCTGACAGAGCTCTAGAGTTCCTCTGTGGAGATGGGAGAACCTTTGAGAAGGACAGCCATCTCTGTAGCACTCCACCAATCAGGCCTTTATGGTAGAGTTGCCAGATGGAAGCCACTGCTCAGTAAAAGGCACATGACAGCCCACTTGGAGTTTCCGAAGGCACTGTAAATGTGAATTACAGGGGAGCCGGGGGGGCTCAGCTCCCCTGAATGAAACAAAAGTCCAACTTTGAGGGGTTAACTATTCTCCTATTTGTTTAAAAGCAGTGGTAAATATGAAAATAAATGTTGACAAATTAATCAAACACCCCCACCTTTCTGTCATGGTTTAAACCATTTATTTCGATGAGGCTGCACGTCTCCCTGTCCACAGCACTGTCCACTCACTAGTGCTGAATTCCAGCCTCAGCTGAGCTCCTTTAAACACAGATTTTTCTTTGCACTTGTTCACTTTCGCCATTTGTTTGCCAAGTCCCCTTGATAAAAATAGCCTTTAATTCCAATGCATTAGATATATCCGTTCATTCATAATGGTTTGCTTTTGTCAGTCAGCTGTTCAGAGCGCTCATTGCTTTGTTTCTCAGGCGGGCGCGGGTATCGCTGTTCTCTGTGCCGTCCGCGACCAGAAGTAGACCATTTATTTAGCTTTATTATTTTCAATCAATATCAGTTTTCTTGCCTGGATCAGCTGATGATTGTCTCCAATATCACTAGACAACCAGCCTACAGCTAAATAGCAATGCGCAACCATTCCATCCAACATTAATGACAGTACGCCTATAGTAGACTCTTCAGAAGACTTCGATTTGGTAATGGCATAGGCCTACATTATTTTGGATAATGACATTTTACATAGGCATGGTTACACTTAGTGCTTTTTCCGAGATCTCCAAGATCTAGGAATAGTACAGGGTTTAAGTTCAATGTTCTAATTCAATCATTAAATGCTTAATAATTCCAAATTACACTATCAGTAATGTCATAAATGTAGGGAAAGAAAGGTTGTGGTTTATGTCACATGATCTGTGAAGAATCTAAGAATTCAACTTGTGCATTATATTGAATGTAGGCTACCTGTTCTGTTTATGTTCATGTGTGTAAAATTGCTTCAGTTGAGAGCGTAGGCTACTGGCAGTGTAGGCCTAGTGGAGGGTAAAGGCAACAAAATGCAGTTGACCCTTCTTTTCTGAAAAATGCATTGAAAGTATAGGGCGCGGAACTTTTTTCACTGCAACCGGCAATCAGAGTTCACCCACCATTTATTTACTGCTACATCACTGGCTACCCCACAGTGGAGATGTCAATACCCATAAAACCTAGCGGTCAAACATGGAAGTGGTTCCAATCGTTTTTTCATCATTAATTTTTCTCATAGGGAAATTTTAGAAACACTTAAAATAAGGGCTGTGTTTCGTGGAGGCTTACCCAGGCGTGACGTTTTAATAACCATGTAAATCTCTCTCGGACAAGGTGACTTTTATCAATATAGTCAGCTCTATTTACTTTTCGGTTTGAAAATGCTAATTAGCAACAACGTAGACATCATGCAAGACTACAAATCCCTGCAGGCTTCTGCACGTCGTCTCTAGCTGACACCTTTGCTAACAGGTATTGTGTCAAGTTAAAACTTGCACAAGACAGTTTACAGAATTGCTACATTTAGCTAACAGATAGTTAATCCAGAGATTCTTACCTTTGCCTCTATTTGGCAGGCTTGTCCAGATCAATCATGGTATTTATAGTTTAGCGTTTAATTTTTAGGGATAAACACAGGCGACTATTTTGATAAAAATCACCTTGCCCTAGAGATTTACACGGTTATTAAAACGTCATGCCAAAGTAAACCTACGCGAAACACAGCCCTTATTTGAAGTGTTTCTAAAATCCTCTATGGGAAAAATGTATGGTGGAAAAACGATTGGAGGGTATTATGACTCATACTGTGGTACTCTATAGGCCTACACATTGTAGCCTAGTCTAGTAAATTGACCATGTGTGTTAGGGTAACCACCCATTTTCCCCAGGACAGTTTCAGACCCATTTCAGTTGTCTTGACTTTTCAAGGAACAAAACATTTAAATTTGTCAGCAAGAAGCAGCAATTAATTTGGCCTAATCAATGGTATTCGCCGAATGTCAGTAGGCACACTTTTTGGTGTTTTGTAAACAGATCTACGTCCAGTGATCAGAGTACATGCAGATGTCTATTTCCAGTGATCAGAGTACATGCAGATGTCTATTTCCAGTGATCAGAGTACACGCAGATGTCTATTTCCAGTGATCAGAGTACATGCAGATGTCTATTTCCAATGATCAGAGTACATGCAGATGTCTATTTCCAGTGATCAGAGTACACGCAGATGTCTATTTCCAGTGATCAGAGTACATGCAGATGTCTATTTCCAGTGATCAGAGTACACGCAGATGTCTATTTCCAGTGATCAGAGTACATGCAGATGTCTATTTCCAGTGATCAGAGTACACGCAGATGTCTATTTCCAGTGATCAGAGTACACGCAGATGTCTATTTCCAGTGATCAGAGTACATGCAGATGTCTATTTCCAGTGATCAGAGTACACGCAGATGTCTATTTCCAGTGATCAGAGTACATGCAGATGTCTATTTCCAGTGATCAGAGTACATGCAGATGTCTATTTCCAGTGATCAGAGTACATGCAGATGTCTATTTCCCCCGTCCCCCAAAATAAAATAAATTGTGGACGCCGCACCCTGAATGTCACTGTATAATTCACACTCTGGTTCTATCTATCTACATAAGATACAACGACAATGTCAGTCTGTAACACTCGGTTACTGAATAATGTGTTGACTCATAAATTGCACTCTGTATTCAGGGCTTCAGGTTACCTTGACAGGACTGTCGAAGAGCCCGTTGAGCTTAGCGAAGGATCCGGTGGAGTCGCTGCAGGAGGGGGCTGACTCTGCATCCTTGTGGGCGTGCCGGGGCTTGTGGCGGAGGAAGGAGTCTCTGTAGCAGAACACCACCAGGCCGGCCACTAGCGCACCCAGGAGGAAGGCAGCCAACACACAGCTGATCAGGATATTCATGTGGACCATCTGATTGGCTTCTCCCGCCTGGATCTCCCACACACCTGAAGTCACACACCCCATTGGTTAACGAACACCCTGACACACACAATCACAGCCAATCACAGTTTTACACTACACCTCTATATCAGGTGTGTTTGTAGACACTCAGTAATGCATGGTTTCTCTGCTTTTCCCCTTAAAGGTATTCTGTCCGCTATCCAACAGGGATTTTATCGTTGCCAAAACCATTCAGATTGGCTTCCACTCTCGTCATTCTTAATTGTAAATACATGGTGAAAATGGTTAGGACCCCACAACCACTCCGGTGATGTAAGCCAATCTAGAAGAAGTAGTTTTATGTTAGTTTGAAGAGGAAGAATTGAAGTGTTGCTTTTTCCCTACCAAGTGTCAAACATTTGTCCCGATAGAAATAGGGTTAGTGCATTCCTAACCAGGGTTAGTGTATTCCTAACCAGGGTTAGTGTATTCCTAACCAGGGTTAGTGTATTCCTAACCAGGACAGAGAAAGACTTGTTCTCACAAAATCAGAAAGACAATGAACCATTGACTCCCCAGCATTGTCAATGGGAAGAGGTTGTAGTTTGTTCTCTACAAGGTGAGGCTGTTCTGTTTCTAGACTGCAGCTTGGTTAGTAACCACAGACATGGACGAGTTAAACATTCACAGAGCAGGAGAGAGACAGAGAGAGGTCCTGGAGCCGGAGGGGTTAATGGACAGGCCTGGGACGTGCTCTAACGCTCCTAGGGTTACAAAACTCCCAGGGTTAACCCTTTACACCCGGGAACAGGGTTAACCCTTCAACTGTAACAGCCAGGGTTATAGGGTCTACTGGCAGAGAGAGAAACGAGGGCAAAATAAAGAGTCTGAAGAAAGAATATAGAAGTGCAGATGGTTTGAAGATAATGAAAGAATTGTTTAAAAAGGGAGAAAATACATTTTCACCATGTAGAAAATCATTATAATCATGACAATAAATCAATAAATAAATCAAAATACATGAAGTTGGATGAAATATAAATCATAACAAAATCTGAAAAATGTAATCTGCTCTATCAATTGATGGTAATCCCAAATACCTGCCCCTGAGTGTGTGTGTGTGTGTGTGTGTGTGTGTGTGTGTGTGTGTGTGTGTGTGTGTGTGTGTGTGTGTGTGTGTGTGTGTGTGTGTGTGTGTGTGTGTGTGTGTGTGTGTGTGTGTGTGTGTGTGTGTGTGTGTGTGTGTGTGTGTGTGTGTGTGTGTGTGTGTGTGTGTGTGTGTGTGTGTGTGTGTGTGTGTGTGAAGGTGTGTGTGTGTGTATGCGTGTGTGTGTATGCGGGGTGTGTGTGCGTGCATGTGGTGTGTGTGTGTGTGTGTGTACAGTACCAGTCAAAAATGTACACACCTACTAATTCAAGGGTATTTCTTGTAGAATAATAGTGAAGACATCAAAACTATGAAATATCACATATGAAATCATGTAGTAACCGAAAAAGTATTAAACAAATCAAAATATATGTTATATTTGAGATTCTTCAAAGTAGCCACCCTTTGCCTTAATGAGAGCTTTGCACACCTTTGGCATTCTCTCAACCAGCTTTATGAGGTAGTCACCTGCAATGCATTTCAATTAACAGGTGTGCCTTGTTAAAAGTTCATTTGTGGAATTGCTTTCCACAAATGTGCAAAGCAACCAACAAGTTCCTCATGAAGCTGGTCTAGAATGCCAAGAGTGTGCAAAACAACCAACAAGTTCCTCATGAAGCTGATCTAGAGAATGCCAAGAGTGTGCAAAGCAACCAACAAGTTCCTCATGAAGCTGGTCTAGAATGCCAAGAGTGTGCAAAACAACCAACAAGTTCCTCATGAAGCTGATCTAGAGAATGCCAAGAGTGTGCAAAGCAACCAACAAGTTCCTCATGAAGCTGGTCTAGAGAATGCCAAGAGTGTGCAAAGCAACCAACAAGTTCCTCATGAAGCTGGTCTAGAATGCCAAGAGTGTGCAAAGCAACCAACAAGTTCCTCATGAAGCTGGTCTAGAATGCCAAGAGTGTGCAAAGCAACCAACAAGTTCCTCATGAAGCTGGTCTAGAATGCCAAGAGTGTGCAAAGCAACCAACAAGTTCCTCATGAAGCTGGTCTAGAGAATGCCAAGAGTGTGCAAAGCAACCAACAAGTTCCTCATGAAGCTGGTCTAGAGAATGCCAAGAGTGTGCCAACCAACAAGTTCCTCATGAAGCTGGTCTAGAATGCAAGAGCAAAGCAACCAACAAGTTCCTCATGAAGCTGGTCTAGAATGCCAAGAGTGTGCAAAGCAACCAACAAGTTCCTCATGAAGCTGGTCTAGAATGCCAAGAGTGTGCAAAGCAACCAACAAGTTCCTCATGAAGCTGGTCTAGAATGCCAAGAGTGTGCAAAGCAACCAACAAGTTCCTCATGAAGCTGGTCTAGAATGCCAAGAGTGTGCAAAGCAACCAACAAGTTCCTCATGAAGCTGGTCTAGAATGCCAAGAGTGTGCAAAGCAACCAACAAGTTCCTCATGAAGCTGGTCTAGAGAATGCCAAGAGTGTGCAAAGCAACCAACAAGTTCCTCATGAAGCTGGTCTAGAGAATGCCAAGAGTGTGCAAAGCAACCAACAAGTTCCTCATGAAGCTGGTCTAGAGAATGCCAAGAGTGTGCAAAACAACCAACAAGTTCCTCATGAAGCTGGTCTAGAGAATGCCAAGAGTGTGCAAAGCTGCCATCAAGACAAAGGCTACTTCGAAGAATCTAAAATATAATGTGTTTTTTGGTTACTACATGATTCATATGTGTTATTTCATAGTTTTGTTGTCTTCACTATTATTCTACAATGTAGAAAATAGTAAAAATAAAGAAAAACCCTTGAATGAGTAGATGTGTCTGGACTTTTGACTGGTACTGTGTGTGTGTGTCAGGTACTGGTACTGTGTGTGTGTGTCAGGTACTGGTACTGTGTGTGTGTCAGGTACTGGTACTGTGTGTGTGTGTGTGTCAGGTACTGGTACTGTGTGTGTGTGTGTCAGGTACTGGTACTGTGTGTGTGTGTGTCAGGTACTGGTACTGTGTGTGTGTGTGTCAGGTACTGGTACTGTGTGTGTGTGTCAGGTACTGGTACTGTGTTTGTGTGTCAGGTACTGGTACTGTGTGTGTGTGTGTCAGGTACTGGTACTGTGTGTGTGTGTGTGTGTGTGTCAGGTACTGGTACTGTGTGTGTGTGTCAGGTACTGGTACTGTGTGTGTGTGTCAGGTACTGGTACTGTGTGTGTGTCAGGTACTGGTACTGTGTGTGTGTGTGTCAGGTACTGGTACTGTGTGTGTGTGTCAGGTACTGGTACTGTGTGTGTGTCAGGTACTGGTACTGTGTGTGTGTGTCAGGTACTGGTACTGTGTGTGTGTGTGTCAGGTACTGGTACTGTGTGTACTGTGTGTGACCGTCAGGGCTCCATACAGTGTGGTGGCAGCAGTTCTCTCTCTCCCTGCTAGGCCTTACCCTCTAGGCCCCCTGGGAGTGACTCTAGTGAATGGGAGGTGGCCGGGTCATCCTGCTGCACAAACCCTGAGCCATACAGGTCTGGAAAACCAGCCCCAGGCCCCAACCCAGGCCCTTCCCCAGGACCAAACCCAGGATGGGGGCTCAGGGTGGGGGTGAGTACTGGGGGTACTGGGGGGTGTATGGGCCCACTGGGCTGGTCTGTGAATGACGTAGATGACAACTCCATGTCTGTGGTGACAAACAAACTGTTAACACGGTGTGTAGACATGAGGCCAGCAGGCTGTTAGCTTACATCCTGGTTAGTAGACATGGATTGGTATGTGTACGCACATGTGGGTTAGTTTACATAACATAATAGGTTTTATGTTTTATGATAATGCTGTTTGAAAAAATCATACATTTTCTGATTCAAGAGCTATTTTATTTATCATTACCAGTCATAGAAATACAGTTGTCAGATTCATTTTGTTGAGACAGGATACAGTTTGAAAGGGGAAAAGGGTGAGAGTTGTCTGAGGAAGGTCTTTGGTACACAGCAGCGATGATTTAGCAGTGATAGCAGTGATGACATCAGAGGAGGGAGGGGCGCCGAGTGAGCATGCAGGAAGTAAAGAGGAGGTGCGTGAGGAAGATGAAGTGAGGAAATGAGTCCGTGTGGAGATGGAGATTTCTGACGAGACCCGGTGATGATGTTTGTTGAGATGATGAAGAAGATAAAAAGGTGTTGAAGAAGAGGAGGTTTGTTAAATAAGATGAAGAGTGAGCAGCGTTGAAGGAAGGATGGAAGGAGAGAGGGGTTCGGAGTTCAAGGAAAGAAAGAAACCAGCTGAATAAAAGATCCAACTAACCAGAGGTCGGGTCACCAAATGATTTGTAATCTGTCGCAGATGTAGTGGCCAAAAACACTAAAACAATTAAAGGAACAACAAATCAGTATAAAGGAACCCAAAAGTAAAGTCCCAAAACAAAAAAAAGCCCCGATAACTAAGAGTGTAGTTCTTTTGAATCAAATGATAAAAAGCTAAAGGACAGGTTGTCTGAGTCGGCCTATTGCTCCAAGTCTTGTCTGTCTCTAGAGGAGAGACAGCTATGCATGGCCTCTATCCCCTGTTCTAGTTCTATGGTTCGGCCTGGTGTGTCTCCTATAGCAACACTGTCTTAGTACTGCTACTGGTAGAGCACGTCTATGTTTCTCCCCTCCAAGTAGGCAGCATTAGTTACAGGTGGCCTGGCTGTGTACAGTATGTGGATCTACGGTGGATGTGTATGTTAATACTGAACATAGAACCATGTAGGGAGGGTTACTGATTGGTGTGTTGGTATGGTGTGGTTACTGGTGTTACTGGTAGTGTGTTACTGGTTGGTTGTGCAGACTGATGGTGTGTGGTAGCAAGAGAGAGTGAGAAAGAGATGGGTTGGTATGAATGGGAGGGGCTCACCATGGCAGTCTCCCAGCTGAACCGTGTTCCCAAACTCTACATCCTGCTCATAACCAGTCCTGAAAGAGAGAGGCAGAGGGGAGAAGATTAGAGCCGAGAACCAAACCTCTCTAACCAACATTTCCTTCCTTTATTCAAGTTTTTTCCTGAACTCTGTAGTATGTACCCTAGCTTAGTAGTGTGGTAGTATTGTAATATTTAATACGCACAGGGCTCTAAATTTACATTTTTCATTGGTAGCACTGGTCCTCCCGCCTTTAAAAAGGTTAGGAGAACCAGAAAATCTGATTTTTGAAATGGTTTGAGATGTAGCCTATATGAAGTCTAGCTGCTCTACAGCCCATGTTGTGCCCTAAAAACTCATATGGAACCCTGTAAATACATGTGTTTATTATAAAAACCTAAAATGTTGATACAGATACCTGTCATTGAAATGAAAAAGTAATTTTGGGGAATATAAGGTTTCTACATTATGTAAAAGCACTATTTTCCTATTGAGATGCATTACATCGAAAATTGTTCGCTGTCTCTTTAAGAGCATTTGTGATGATGTCATGCAGGACATCTCTCATTCAAATCAAATACAATTTTATTGGTCACGTACGCATATTTAGCAGATGTTATTGCGGGTGTAGCGAAATGCTTGTGCCATTCATTGTTCCATTCATTCATTGATCATTGATCTCCTGAATAAGCTATTCCCTTTCCTTTCTTTCTGTGCCTCCAAATGTTTGGATATACTGGTAAAGTTACCAGGTTGTTTGCTAGCTAGCTAATGAGCTAACAAACATGACTGAACAAGGTGTAAAACAAATGTTTGGATATACTGGTAAAGTTACCAGGTTGTTTGCTAGCTAGCTAATGAGCTAACAAACATGACTGAACAAGGTGTAAAACAAATGTTTGGATATACTGGTAAAGTTACCAGGTTGTTTGCTAGCTAGCTAATGAGCTAACAAACATGACTGAACAAGGTGTAAAACAAATGTTTGGATATACTGGTAAAGTTACCAGGTTGTTTGCTAGCTAGCTAATGAGCTAACAAACATGACTGAACAAGGTGTAAAACAAATGTGGCCCGCAAATAGTTTTAGAAAGGCCCGTGACATGTTATGAATGTAAAATGTGTCCTGCCAATAGTTTTAGAAAGGCCCGTGACATGTTATGAATGTAAAATGTGTCCTGCCAATCCGTGACCGGAAGAGATAAATGTTGCTCCAGTAATATGAGTCAGATCTTTTGAAATGCTTGGGCTAAAAACTAGCAGTTTCCACTGGATTAATGGTGCAATCATGGTGCTAACTAATCTGCGCTCTGGAAACAACGTTACAACGAAGCCTTATCATTACAAACATTATTATTAAAAATAAAGAAAAACAAATATTTAGATTTTTTGGGGTTACACTGGTGCTCCCAAATTAAAAACTCCAGGTCGCACAACAAAATATTTTGTTGCATATGAGATCAAATTGATCCCACTTTAGGGCCCTGAGTATGCATACTATTTAGTATTGTAATACTTGGTACTCACAGAACTCCAGGCAGGATCCTCTCACAGGCTCCATGAGGCATCCAGCCACAGTAGGGGTCCCTGGACGCTATACAAGACCTAGGGGAGAAACACAACACAGGGTTAACATATATCTGTAGATATAATATATATAATAATAATAATATACAGTTCACCATACAGGGTTAAATAGGCAGCACCAGTTAACCTCTGTCTGGCTGTATATTAACCAGTGTGCTACAGGTACTCAGTGTTTATGACATGTAGATGGAGAAAAAACACATCAATAAACACACAAACCTGTGACCAGGTACAGCAGAAAGTAACCTTGGAGTGGAGTGTGTGCATGTTTCTGAATGCGCGTGTGTGTGTGTCTGTATGCGTCTGTGTCTGACTCACTTGTGGCAGTTAGTGTGCCGCTCACAGCGGCTGAGAGGCATGCGAACCACACAGCTTGAGAAAGCTACATACACACTGTGTGTGTCTCTGTCAACATGGAGCGACAAAATATGCCTGTCATCCTCACTGTTAGACAGACACCTGGGAGACAGAGAGAAGAAAAGAGAGGGAAGAGATGGGTTGGGAGAGGAGAGGGAGTAGGGAGAGAGAGAAAGGGAGGGTGGGTGGTGGAGGGGGAGACAGATGAGAATCAGAAATCAGATTACAGGTTACTTGATCGGTTGTTTATCAGAAAGGCCTGTCTACGGTTTCACTCTCCAGATGTAATCACAGTGGCACTGTTTAGCCCTGATACCCTTACTGACAAGAGAGAATGAGAGACAGAAGAAGAAAGAGGATGACAGAAGAAGAAAGAGGAGAGCGAGAGAGACAGAAGAAGAAAGAGGAGAGCGAGAGAGACAGAAGAAGAAAGAGGAGAGCGAGAGAGAGAGAGACAGAAGAAGAAAGAGGAGAGCGAGAGAGAGAGAGACAGAAGAAGAAAGAGGAGAGCGAGAGAGAGAGAGACAGAAGAAGAAAGAGGAGAGCGAGAGAGAGAGAGACAGAAGAAGAAAGAGAAGAGAGAGAGAGAGACAGAAGAAGAAAGAGAAGAGCGAGAGAGAGAGACAGAAGAAGAAAGAGGAGAGCGAGAGAGAGAGAGACAGAAGAAGAAAGAGGAGAGCGAGAGAGAGACAGAAGAAGAAAGAGGAGAGCGAGAGAGAGACAGAAGAAGAAAGAGGAGAGCGAGAGAGACAGAAGAAGAAAGAGGAGAGCGAGAGAGACAGAAGAAGAAAGAGGAGAGCGAGAGAGAGAGAGACAGAAGAAGAAAGAGGAGAGCGAGAGAGACAGAAGAAGAAAGAGAAGAGTGAGAGAGAGAGACAGAAGAAGAAAGAGAGAGACAGAAGAAGAAAGAGGAGAGTGAGAGAGAGAGACAGAAGAAGAAAGAGGAGAGCGAGAGAGAGACAGAAGAAGAAAGAGGAGAGCGAGAGAGAGACAGAAGAAGAAAGAGGAGAGCGAGAGAGAGACAGAAGAAGAAAGAGGATAGCGAGGGAGAGACAGAAGAAGAAAGAGGAGAGCGAGAGTGAGACAGAAGAAGAAAGAGGAGAGCGAGAGAGAGACAGAAGAAGAAAGAGGAGAGCGAGAGAGAGACAGAAGAAGAAAGAGGGGAGCGACAGAGACAGAAGAAAAGAGGAGAGCGAGAGAGAGACAGAAGAATAAAGAGGAGAGCGAGAGAGAGACAGAAGAAGAAAGAGGAGAGCGAGAGAGAGACAGAAGAAGAAAGAGGAGAGCGAGAGAGAGACAGAAGAAGAAAGAGGAGAGCGAGAGAGAGACAGAAGAAGAAAGAGGAGAGCGAGAGACTGAGGAAGAGAGGGGAGAGACAGAAGAAGAAAGAGGAGAGTGAGAGAGAGACAGAAGAAGAAAGAGGAGAGCGAGAGAGAGAGAGACAGAAGAAGAAAGAGGAGAGCGAGAGACTGAGGAAGAGAGAAGGAGAGACAGAAGAAGAAAGAGGAGAGCGAGAGAGAGACAGAAGAAGAAAGAGGAGAGCGAGAGACTGAGGAAGAAAGAGGAGAGCGAGAGAGAGACTGAGGAAGAAAGAGGAGAGCGAGAGACTGAGGAAGAAAGAGGAGAGCGAGAGAGAGACAGAAGAAGAAAGAGGAGAGCGAGAGACTGAGGAAGAAAGAGGAGAGCGAGAGACTGAGGAAGAAAGAGGAGAGCGAGAGAGAGACAGAAGAAGAAAGAGGAGAGCGAGAGACTGAGGAAGAAAGAGGAGAGCGAGAGACTGAGGACGAAAGAGGAGAGCGAGAGACTGAGGAAGAAAGAGGAGAGCGAGAGACTGAGGAAGAAAGAGGAGAGCGAGAGACTGAGGAAGAGAGAGAGAGACTGAGGAAGAGAGAGAGAGAGACTGAGGAAGAGAGAGAGAGAGACTGAGGAAGAGAGAGAGAGACTGAGGAAGAGAGAGAGAGAGACTGAGGAAGAGAGAGAGAGACTGAGGAAGAGAGAGAGACTGAGGAAGAGAGAGAGAGAGACTGAGGAAGAGAGAGAGAGAGACTGAGGAAGAGAGAGAGAGAGACTGAGGAAGAGAGAGAGAGAGAGACAGAAGAAGAAAGAGGAGAGCGAGAGAGAGACAGAAGAATAAAGAGGAGAGCGAGAGAGAGACAGAAGAAGAAAGAGGAGAGCGAGGGAGAGACAGAAGAAGAAAGAGGAGAGCGAGAGAGAGACAGAAGAAGAAAGAGGAGAGCGAGAGAGAGACAGAAGAAGAAAGAGGAGAGCGAGAGACTGAGGAAGAGAGAGGGAGAGACAGAAGAAGAAAGAGGAGAGTGAGAGAGAGACAGAAGAAGAAAGAGGAGAGCGAGAGAGAGAGAGACAGAAGAAGAAAGAGGAGAGCGAGAGACTGAGGAAGAGAGAGGGAGAGACAGAAGAAGAAAGAGGAGAGCGAGAGAGAGACAGAAGAAGAAAGAGGAGAGCGAGAGACTGAGGAAGAAAGAGGAGAGCGAGAGAGAGACTGAGGAAGAAAGAGGAGAGCGAGAGACTGAGGAAGAAAGAGGAGAGCGAGAGACTGAGGAAGAAAGAGGAGAGCGAGAGAGAGACAGAAGAAGAAAGAGGAGAGCGAGAGACTGAGGAAGAAAGAGGAGAGCGAGAGACTGAGGAAGAAAGAGGAGAGAGAGAGACAGAAGAAGAAAGAGGAGAGCGAGAGACTGAGGAAGAAAGAGGAGAGCGAGAGACTGAGGATGAAAGAGGAGAGCGAGAGACTGAGGAAGAAAGAGGAGAGCGAGAGACTGAGGAAGAAAGAGGAGAGCGAGAGACTGAGGAAGAGAGAGAGAGACTGAGGAAGAGAGAGAGAGAGACTGAGGAAGAGAGAGAGAGAGACTGAGGAAGAGAGAGAGAGAGACTGAGGAAGAGAGAGAGAGACTGAGGAAGAGAGAGAGAGACTGAGGAAGAGAGAGAGACTGAGGAAGAGAGAGAGACTGAGGAAGAGAGAGAGAGACTGAGGAAGAGAGAGAGAGAGACTGAGGAAGAGAGAGAGAGAGACTGAGGAAGAGAGAGAGAGAGAGACAGAAGAAGAAAGAGGAGAGAGAGAGAGAGACAGAAGAAGAAAGAGGAGAGCGAGAGAGAGACAGAAGAAGAAAGAGGAGAGCGAGAGACTGAGGAAGAAAGAGGAGAGCGAGAGAGACAGAAGAAGAAAGAGGAGAGCGAGAGACTGAGAAAGAGAGAGAGAGTCTGAGGAAGAGAGAGAGAGACTGAGGAAGAGAGAGAGAAACTGTGGAAGAGAGAGAGAGAGAGACTGAGGAAGAGAGAGAGAGAGACTGAGGAAGAGAGAGAGAGAGACTGAGGAAGAGAGAGAGAGACTGAGGAAGAGAGAGAGAGAGACAGAAGAAGAAAGAGGAGAGAGAGAGAGAGACAGAAGAAGAGGAGAGCGAGAGAGAGAGAGAAGAAGAAAGAGGAGAGCGAGAGACTGAGGAAGGAAGAGGAGAGCGAGAGAGACAGAAGAAGAAAGAGAGGGGCGAGAGACTGAGGAAGAGAGAGGGAGAGATAGACGGTGAGAGACACACAGCGTGAAAGAGAAAAAAACAGAGTGAGAGATGAGACCAAAAAAGAGAAAGACAGTGAGAGACAGAGACTAAGACAGAGACGCAAAGAGAGTAAGAGAGAGAGACAGTGAGAGACGTGTTGTGAGTGTTCCGTACTTGGCTCTGTTAAACAGGTCAATCTCCTCCAATAGGATGCTGTCGTTTAGGGACAGAGGGGAAGTCTTGGCTAGAACCTTCAGCACCACGCCCGCCTCTGAACCAATGAACAGCACCGTGTAGTTACCATGTGGACCAGCCGCGTTGTCCACCGCCAGGGCTGTCAGCCTGTACCTAGAGAGACAAGGACAAGACAGGAGGACAGTCAGACTTCAGTAGGAATTATCAAGACAGTATTTAAAGGCCATCCGTGCGATCTACAAATGAGCATTTTAATTTCGTTTTTTGTTGATTGTTACCCGGGAATTTAGATCCCACAAGCAACTCTTGTGTGTGTGCTTACCTGACGCGTGTCTTGGTGAACCAGGGCTCGTCTCCTATGTTAGGCACGGAGGAGTCCATGAGGGGGTGAGACTTGATGAAGAGGAGGGTCTCATCAGGGAACTCTATAGAGGTCTTATAGGACTCAGCCTGGCCGTGGCCCGCACAGCAGCCTGGCCTGGAGTCATAGGGGTCAGAGAGGGGTCAAAGGTCAACACAGGTCACACATGAGCCCAGCTACCATCACCCTGTAGGGACTAATAATGTTGACTATTGAATTGAACTGAGGAGAGGGGTAAGGGTACGAGAGAGGAGCAGATGCCTGTCAGGACAACAAAGAGACGTGCTGCTGTATCACCGTAAACATGAAGTCATAACAGAGGATTAGAATGTTCATTATTTACCACCATAATGAGCAGCTCTGTGGACTTCGTGTGGGAGAGAGCTGAGCTACGCGTCTAAATATCAGATTAATTATTTACTGCTAATAATGTGTGTGTGTGTGTGTGTGGGGGGAAAGGTACAGGTACAGGTACATACCTGGGTTTGGGTAAAGGTACAGGTACATACCTGGGTTAGGGAAAGGTACAGGTACATACCTGGGTAAAGGTACAGGTACAGGTACATCCCTGGGTTAGGGTAAAGGTACCGGTACATACCTGGGTTCGGTAAAAGGTACAGGTACATACCTTGGTTAGGGAAAGGTACAGGTACATACCTGGGTTAGGGAAAGGTACAGGTACATACCTGGGTTTGGGCAGTCTCTCCTCTGGGAAGGCGGTCCAGACAGAGTCAGGTGTTTTCTGTTCTTTAAATCGTCCTCTGAACACCGTCTCTATGTCATCCATGGAGAACGCACACACTGCAGACCCTGGGATACTGAAGAGAGAGGAACACAACCACACACTGTTACACAACTACTATTAACTAGATATGGAGAAAACACACACAACAAGAGATTCACAATAACAACACATCTGTTACACATCTGTTACACCAATATTACAAAGAGTGTAGCCCAAATGGCACCCTATTCCCGTATAGTGAACCACTTTGACCAGATCCCTATGGTCCCTCATCAAAAGTAGTGCTCTATACAGGGAATAGGGTGCCATTTGGGATGCAGCCTCAGTGTGTCCATCCTTACCTGTTCATCTGTGTAGTGAAGACTCCCACCACAGAAGGAACTCCGTTGATGTTGATGATGTCAGTGATGGACTGTAGAACATCGAAGTAGAAGAAGGATTCTCCAGGAACAGAACAGTTGAGTCTGGCCTTGACGAAGGACGTCCAGTGTTTCTCCAACACACGCTGAGACCCGCCTACGTCGTTCTTACAGATACGAGCCACTCTGGAGTAGACGGCCTGGAAAGGAAAGGGGGAGCAGGGGGGAGAGAGAGAGACTCTGCAATCAGCATCACTAAAACACTTCCTCCCTCTGAATAAGACATCTGCCTCATCCTGTGGCCTCACAGTGTGACGCACAATGACGCATACACAAGCACACGCGCGGGCGCACACACATGCTTATCCAGGACCCTGTGTCAGAGAGGACATTTGTTTGAAGCTCCGATTGAACAAACACCTCACACTCACACCTCTTAGCCCTAAACCTGATTCACACACACCTCTTTACTCAGTCTGATTAACCTTGAACTAGGACAGAGCTGGGCTATAGGACTGGGCTATATGATAGGGGCTAGGCTATATAATAGGGGCTGGGCTGTAGGACGGTGCTATTTGATAGGTACTGGGCTATAGGACTGGGCTATAGGACGGTGCTATATGATAGGGTCTGGGCTATAGGACGGGGACTGGGCTATAGGATGGGGCTATATGATAGGGACTGGGCTATATGACGGGGACTGGGATATATGGTAGGGACTGGGCTAGATCTCTGGGCTAGGGCTCTGGGTGTTGGAGTGTTGGGCTGTAGGGGACTAGGGCTAGAGCTCTGGGTGTTGGACTGTGTGGGACTAGAGCCAGAACTCTGGGTGTTGGAGTGTGGGGACTAGGGCTAGAGCTCTGGGTGTTGGAGTGTGGGGGACTAGGGCTAGAGCTCTGGGTGTTGGAGTGTGGGGGACTAGAGCTAGAGCTCTGGGTGTTGGAGTGTGGGGGACTAGGTCTAGAGCTCTGGGTGTTGGAGTGTGGGGGACTAGGTCTAGAGCTCTGGGTGTTGGAGTGTGGGGGACTAGAGCTAGATCTCTGGGTGTTGGAGTGTGGGGGACTAGAGCTAGAGCTCTGGGTGTTGGAGTGTGGGGGACTAGGGCTCGAGCTCTGGGTGTTGGAGTGTGGGGGACTAGGGCTAGAGCTCTGGGTGTTGCAGTGTGGGGGACTAGGGCTAGAGCTCTGGGTGTTGGAGTGTGGGGACTAGGGCTAGAGCTCTGGGTGTTGGAGTGTGGAGGACTAGGGCTAGAGCTCTGGGTGTTGGAGTGTGGGGGACTAGGGCTAGAGCTCTGGGTGTTGGAGTGTGGGGGACTAGGGCTAGAGCTCTGGGTGTTGGAGTGTGGGGGACTAGGGCTAGAGCTCTGGGTGTTGGAGTGTGGGGGGCTAGGGCTAGAGCTCTGGGTGTTGGAGTGTGGGGGACTAGGGCTAGAGCTCTGGGTGTTGGAGTGTGGGGGACTAGGGCTAGAGCTCTGGGTGTTGGAGTGTGGGGGACTAGGGCTAGAGCTCTGGGTGTTGGAGTGTGGGGGACTAGGGCTAGAGCTCTGGGTGTTGGAGTGTGGGGGACTAGGGCTAGAGCTCTGGGTGTTGGAGTGTGGGGGACTAGAGCTAGAGCTCTGGGTGTTGGAGTGTGGGGACTAGGGCTAGAGCTCTGGGTGTTGGACTGTGGGGACTAGGGCTAGAGCTCTGGGTGTTGGACTGTGGGGGACTAGGTCTAGAGCTCTGGGTGTTGGAGTGTGGGGGACTAGGGCTAGAGCTCTGGGTGTTGGACTGTGGGGGACTAGGGCTAGAGCT
>NC_060176.1:2122697-2124295 GCF_021184085.1 Oncorhynchus gorbuscha | reverse complement strand
AGGTATATAGCGTGTTGCTAGGTGAGTCTAAAGAGGCCTGTGACTGTTCCATAGTACTGTAGGTATATAGCGTGTTGCTAGGTGAGTCTAAAGAGGCCTGTGACTGCTCCATAATACTGTAGGTATATAGCGTGTTGCTAGGTGAGTATAAAAGAGGCCTGTGACTGCTCCTAGTACTGTGGGTATATAGCGTGTTGCTAGGTGAGTCTAAAGAGGCCTGTGACTGTTCCAGTACTGTAGGTATATAGCGTGTTGCTAGGTATCTAAGGCGTGTTGCTGGGTATATAGTGTTGCTAGGTATAAAGAGGCCTGTGACTGCTCCATAGTACTGTAGGTATATAGCGTGTTGCTAGGTGAGTCTAAAGAGGCCTGTGACTGTTCCATAGTACTGTAGGTATATAGCGTGTTGCTAGGTGAGACTAAAGAGGCCTGTGACTGTTCCATAGTACTGTAGGTATATAGCGTGTTGCTAGGTGAGTCTAAAGAGGCCTGTGACTGTTCCATAGTACTGTAGGTATATAATATATAATAATAATATATGCCATTCAGCAGACGCTTTTATCCAAAGCGACTTACAGTCATGTGTGCATACATTCTACGTATGGGTGGTCCCGGGGATCGAACCCACTACCCTGGCGTTACAAGCGCCATGCTCTACCAACTGAGCTACAGAAGGACCATAGTGTTTTACTAGGTGAGTCTAAAGAGGCCTGTGACTGTTCCATAGTACTGTAGGTATATAGCGTGTTGCTAGGTGAGTCTAAAGAGGCCTGTGACTGTTCCATAATACTGTAGGTATATAGCGTGTTGCTAGGTGACTCTAAAGAGGCCTGTGACTGTTCCATAGTACTGTAGGTATATAGCGTGTTGCTAGGTGAGTCTAAAGAGGCCTGTGACTGTTCCATAGTACTGTAGGTATATAGCGTGTTGCTAGTGAGCCCAAAGAGGCCTGTGACTGTTCCATAGTACTGTAGGTATATAGCGTGTTGCTAGGTGAGTCTAAAGAGGCCTGTGACTGCTCCATAGTACTGTAGGTATATAGCGTGTTGCTAGGTGAGTATAAAGAGGCCTGTGACTGCTCCATAGTGAGTAGTAGTGAGTAGTAGTTCCAGTGTTGCCTGGATATGGTATTGGTACAGCCTCCCCCAGTATTCTCAGGCTGACTGACAGACACTGGGCTAATCTGAGGATTAAGGTTCCTGTCTTTAGGAATGTCTACGATTGACCAGGTGTCAACCCAGCTGGAGGTGTGTGTGTGTGTGTCTTAAAAGGGTCGGACCCGGTTACCCTGCATGACAATAGCAAGTGCTGGGCTTCACAAGAGGGGCCAGTATGCCAAAGTATTACACACATACAGTTTAAGTGTAACTCAAAACGTTTAATTAGACAACACGTAGGATGAGTGTTGGTTTACCACTCTGTCCTCTCTCACCCCATCCCTCATACTGGAGGCATGGTACTGTTTTCTACCATTTCTATGATGTGTTCTTAACTTTCACTTGTCTCAAGCCCTTACAGATCATTCCCTTATTGCAAAACAATTGCTCATAGATCCTGTTGTTTCCTGAAGGATCTGTTCCGGAAGTATTCCTCATTTT
>NC_060176.1:2110184-2122197 GCF_021184085.1 Oncorhynchus gorbuscha | reverse complement strand
TGTCTATACATAACTACCTCTGTCTATACATAACTACCTCTGTCTATACATAACTACCTCTGTCTATACATAACTACCTCTGTCTATACATAACTACCTCTGTCTATACATAACTACCTCTGTCTATACATAACTATCTCTGTCTATACATAACTATCTCTGTCTATACATAACTATCTCTGTCTATACATAACTATACATAACTCTGTCTATACATAACTATCTCTGTCTATACATAACATAACTACCTCTGTCTATACATAACTACCTCTGTCTATACATAACTACCTCTGTCTATACATAACTACCTCTGTCTGTCTATACATAACTACCTCTGTCTATACATAACTACCTCTGTCTATACATAACTACCTCTGTCTATACATAACTACCTCTGTCTATACATAACTACCTCTGTCTATACATAACTACCTCTGTCTATACATAACTACCTCTGTCTATACATAACTACCTCTGTCTATACATAACTACTCTGTCTATACATAACTACCTCTGTCTATACATAACTACCTCTGTCTATACATAACTACCTCTGTCTATACATAACTACCTCTGTCTATACATAACTACCTCTGTCTATACATAACTACCTCTGTCTATACATAACTACCTCTGTCTATACATAACTACCTCTGTCTATACATAACTACCTCTGTCTATACATAACTATCTCTGTCTATACATAACTACCTCTGTCTATACATAACTACCTCTGTCTATACATAACTACCTCTGTCTATACATAACTACCTCTGTCTATACATAACTACCTCTGTCTATACATAACTACCTCTGTCTATACATAACTACCTCTGTCTATACATAACTACCTCTGTCTATACATAACTACCTCTGTCTATACATAACTACCTCTGTCTATACATAACTCTGTCTATACATAACTACCTGTCTATACATAACTACTGTCTATACATAACTGTCTATACATAACTACCTCTGTCTATACATAACTACCTCTGTCTATACATAACTACCTCTGTCTATACATAACTACCTCTGTCTATACATAACTACCTCTGTCTATACATAACTACCTCTGTCTATACATAACTACCTCTGTCTATACATAACTACCTCTGTCTATACATAACTACCTCTGTCTATACATAACTACCTCTGTCTATACATAACTACCTCTGTCTATACATAACTACCTCTGTCTATACATAACTACCTCTGTCTATACATAACTACCTCTGTCTATACATAACTACCTCTGTCTATACATAACTACCTCTGTCTATACATAACTACCTCTGTCTATACATAACTACTCTGTCTATACATAACTACCTCTGTCTATACATAACTACTACCTCTGTCTATACATAACTACCTCTGTCTATACATAACTATCTCTGTCTATACATAACTATACATAACTACTCTGTCTATACATAACTACCTCTGTCTATACATAACTACCTCTGTCTATACATAACTACCTCTGTCTAACTACATACATAACTACCTCTGTCTATACATAACTACCTCTGTCTATACATAACTACCTCTGTCTATACATAACTACTCTGTCTATACATAACTACCTCTGTCTATACATAACTACCTCTGTCTATACATAACTACCTCTGTCTATACATAACTACCTCTGTCTATACATAACTACCTCTGTCTATACATAACTATACATAACTGTCTATACATAACTACCTCTGTCTATACATAACTACCTCTGTCTATACATAACTACCTCTGTCTATACATAACTACCTCTGTCTATACATAACTACCTCTGTCTATACATAACTACCTCTGTCTATACATAACTACCTCTGTCTATACATAACTACCTCTGTCTATACATAACTACCTCTGTCTATACATAACTACCTCTGTCTATACATAACTACCTCTGTCTATACATAACTACCTCTGTCTATACATAACTACCTCTGTCTATACATAACTACCTCTGTCTATACATAACTACCTCTGTCTATACATAACTACCTCTGTCTATACATAACTACCTCTGTCTATACATAACTACCTCTGTCTGTCTATACATAACTACCTCTGTCTATACATAACTACCTCTGTCTATACATAACTACCTCTGTCTATACATAACTACCTCTGTCTATACATAACTACCTCTGTCTATACATAACTACCTGTCTCTGTCTATACATAACTACCTCTGTCTATACATAACTACCTCTGTCTATACATAACTACCTCTGTCTATACATAACTACCTCTGTCTATACATAACTACCTCTGTCTATACATAACTACCTCTGTCTATACATAACTACCTCTGTCTATACATAACTACCTCTGTCTATACATAACTACCTCTGTCTATACATAACTACCTCTGTCTATACATAACTACCTGTCTGTCTATACATAACTACCTCTGTCTATACATAACTACCTCTGTCTATACATAACTACCTCTGTCTATACATAACTATCTCTGTCTATACATAACTACCTCTGTCTATACATAACTACCTCTGTCTATACATAACTATAACTACCTCTGTCTATACATAACTACCTCTGTCTATACATAACTACCTCTGTCTATACATAACTACCTCTGTCTATACATAACTACCTCTGTCTATACATAACTACCTCTGTCTATACATAACTACCTCTGTCTATACATAACTACCTCTGTCTATACATAACTACCTCTGTCTATACATAACTACCTCTGTCTATACATAACTACCTCTGTCTATACATAACTACCTCTGTCTATACATAACTACCTCTGTCTATACATAACTATACATAACTACCTCTGTCTATACATAACTACCTCTGTCTATACATATACTACTACTCTGTCTATACCTCTGTCTATACATAACTACCTCTGTCTATACATAACTACCTCTGTCTATACATAACTACCTCTGTCTATACATAACTACCTGTCTGTCTATACATAACTACCTGTCTATACATAACTACCTCTGTCTATACATAACTACCTCTGTCTATACATAACTACCTCTGTCTATACATAACTACCTCTGTCTATACATAACTATCTCTGTCTATACATAACTACTCTGTCTATACATAACTATCTCTGTCTATACATAACTACCTCTGTCTATACATAACTATCTCTGTCTATACATAACTACCTCTGTCTATACATAACTACCTCTGTCTATACATAACTACCTCTGTCTATACATAACTACCTCTGTCTATACATAACTACCTCTGTCTATACATAACTACCTCTGTCTATACATAACTACTATACATAACTGTCTATACATAACTACCTCTGTCTATACATAACTATACATAACTACTCTGTCTATACATAACTACCTCTGTCTATACATAACTACCTCTGTCTATACATAACTACCTCTGTCTATACATAACTACCTCTGTCTATACATAACTACCTCTGTCTATACATAACTACCTCTGTCTATACATAACTACCTCTGTCTATACATAACTACCTCTGTCTATACATAACTACCTCTGTCTATACATAACTACCTCTGTCTATACATAACTACCTCTGTCTATACATAACTACCTCTGTCTATACATAACTACCTCTCTCCTCCCTTCAACTCTGTCTCTCTCTGTTCTCCTCCCCTCTCCCTCCTTCCCCACTTCTCTCTCTCTCTCTCTCTCTGCATCCATCCTGAATATTTCAGTGTTCCTGTTACAGCTGCGTGTAAAAGTTGACCTAGATAGTGTGACAGAGCAGAACTACAGGACGTCTTCGCAGGACAGGGACATGGACAGAGTCTGCGGTCAACACACACTGCTATGTTTACCTTTCAGCCATTTGGAGTCGTATTTGATAGTCCTGAGGGCCGAGCCGTCACCCATACTACGGTAGATCACTGCGTCGCTCGCCAGGAAGTCAGCAACCGTTGCCGAGTACAGCTTCCCATCTGAAACAACACACACACACACACACAGGTCAGACAAACACATTCTATTCTGTCAGACTGGACATGTGGATCTAACACCCTGGTTCAAACTGTTTGTTTACAGACTGACTTATGAACCCTAGTTGCTATGGTCACAGTGTGTGTGTGTGTGTGTGTGTGTGTGTGTGTGTGTGTGTGTGTGTGTGTGTGTGTGTGTGTGTGTGTGTGTGTGTGTGTGTGTGTGTGTGTGTGTGTGTGTGTGTGTGTGTGTGTGTGTGTGTGTGTGTGTGTGTGTGTGTGTGTGTGTGTGTGTGTGTGATTATACCAGCGAACAGAGCGACGTTGGTCTGCTTGGCGTCAAACGGGCATCGTGCCAGTCCGCTGATTTCCTCCCCATCAAACTCCAGGTTATCCAGCTACACATAGACACACATGCACACCGTTAACAAAGACGCGGATGGCATAGTAAACAATAGGTGCTTATGGAGGCAGAGCGGGAGGGAGAGAGAATGTTTCTCACACACCCTGCTGTTGTCTTACCCTGTAGTACCGGCACATGGGGTTGAAGCCGTTTGTTCCACAGATGAACACCAGGTCATCATTTCTGGGAACCAGAACCTTGATGTAGTTATGACACTCATCCTGGAGGAGAGAGAGAGAGAGAGGAGATCATATTATAAACCGTTTAGCCAGTAGCTATAATGGCAGCTATAGCCAGTAGCTATAATGGCAACTATAGCCAGTAGCTATAATGGCAGCTATAGTCAGTAGCTATAATGGCAGCTATAGCCAGTAGCTATAATGGCAGCTATAGCCAGTAGCTATAATGGTAGCTATAGACAGTAGCTATAATGGCAGCTATAGCCAGTAGCTATAATGGTAGCTATAGCCAGTAGCTATAATGGTAGCTATAGACAGTAGCTATAATGGCAGCTATAGCCAGTAGCTATAATGGCAACTATAGCCAGTAGCTATAATGGCAGCTATAGCCAGTAGCTATAATGGCAGCTATAGCCAGTAGCTATAATGGTAGCTTTAGACAGTAGCTATAATGGCAGCTATAGCCAGTAGCTATAATGGTAGCTATAGCCAGTAGCTATAATGGTAGCTATAGACAGTAGCTATAATGGCAGCTATAGCCAGTAGCTATAATGGTAGCTATAGACAGTAGCTATAATGGTAGCTATAGACAGTAGCTATAACGGTAGCTATAGCCAGTAGCTATAATGGCAACTATAGCCAGTAGCTATAATGGCAGCTATAGCCAGTAGCTATAATGGTAACTATAGACAGTAGCTATAATGGTAGCTATAGCCAGTAGCTATAATGGCAGCTATAGCCAGTAGCTATAATTGCAGCTATAGCCAGTAGCTATAATGGTAACTATAGACAGTAGCTATAATGGTAGCTATAGCCAGTAGCTATAATGGTAGCTATAGACAGTAGCTATAATGGTAGCTATAGCCAGTAGCTATAATGGCAGCTATAGCCAGTAGCTATAATGGTAGCTATAGCCAGTAGCTATAATGGCAGCTATAGACAGTAGCTATAATGGTAGCTATAGCCAGTAGCTATAATGGCAGCTATAGCCAGTAGCTATAATGGTAGCTATAGACAGTAGCTATAATGGTAGCTATAGCCAGTAGCTATAATGGTAGCTATAGCCAGTAGCTATAATGGCAGCTATAGCCAGTAGCTATAATGGCAGCTATAGCCAGTAGCTATAATGGCAGCTATAGCCAGTAGCTATAATGGTAGCTATAGACAGTAGCTATAATGGCAGCTATAGCCAGTAGCTATAATGGTAGCTATAGACAGTAGCTATAATGGCAGCTATAGCCAGTAGCTATAATGGTAGCTATAGCCAGTAGCTATAATGGCAGCTATAGCCAGTAGCTATAATGATAAGAGATTATGAGGTGAGAGGTAAAGCCGAGAGTAGAGAGTCTATAGTAGTCAGTAGAAAGGCAGTGAGTAGTAACATAGTATATTATAAGTATAGTGAAGTCTTACTCTGTGTTTCCCCTTCATGGCACAGTTCTTTCTGTCTGCCTCGCCTGACCTCCATGTTAACTTCTGTAAACATCAACACACACACACACACATATTGAGGCACATACATTCAGGAAAGCACAAACATACACAATTCAGCATTTGGGATTTCCCACACTGGACAACTTTTTACAGCTACAATCTGCAACAACATGAAGATGTAATGGGGGATCATAGCTATATTCAATCAAAGTTTACTTAAAAACCTATGTTTAACCTTTTATCATGATTGGCGTCTTGACGGATTTGTCCAAAATCATGTTACATAAAAAATAAATTTTCTGTCCTTGCATTTATGGCAGTGTAAGTTGTCGTTATATCATATACTGTATAAAGCAGTAATCAGTTCAATTAGACATTGAACTTTAACCCTGAATCTTTTGTATAGAGATCTCAGAAATGCGGTGTAACCATTTCTTGTCTCCTTATGTTACAGGGTGAAAACTGGTTTTATGGGCACACAAATCCAAAATAATGTATGTGATTGCAAAAGTTAATGCTTCTAACCGAAAGAGTCAACGTACCTTGATACTTAAAACCTAAATTGATCATTTATTTATTTCACCTTTATTTAACCAGGTAGGCAAGTTGAGAACAATTTCTCATTTACAATTGCGACCTGGCCAAGATAAAGCAAAGCAGTTTGACACATACAACGACAGAGTTACACATGGAGTAAACAAACATACAGTCACTAATTCAGTAGAAACAAGTCTATATACAATGTGAGCAAATGAGGTGAGATAAGGGAGGTAAAGGCAAAAAAAGGCCATGGTGGCAAAGTAAATACAATATAGCAAGTAAAACACTGGAATGGTAGATTTGCAGTGGAAGAATGTGCAAAGTAGAAATAAAAATAATGGGGTGCAAAGGAGCAAAATAAATAAATAAATTAAATAAATACAGTAGGGAAAGAGGTAGTTGTTTGGGCTAAATCATAGGTGGGCTATGTACAGGTGCAGTAATCAGTGAGTTGCTCTGACAGTTGGTGCTTAACTCTTGGTGCTAGGGGGCAATATTTGCATTTTTGGAAAGAAAACGTTATGCTAGAATATGCATAGAATTGACAGCTTTCAATAGAAAACACTAACGTTCGAGGATGGATTCTAAACAACGTTTGCCATGTTTCTGTCGATATTATGGAGCTAATGTGGAATATTTTTTGGCGTTGTGGTGACTGCAATTTCCAGGTGATTTCTCAGCCAAACGTGAAGAACAAACGGAGCTGTTTCACCTACAAAAATAATATTTTGGGAAAAAATGAACTTTGGCTATCTACCTGGGAGTCTAATGAGTGAAAACATCCGAAGTTCATCAAAGGTAAACTATTTAATTTGATTGCTTTTCTGATTTCCGTGACAAGGTTGCCTGCTGCTAGCAAGGCATAATGCTATCCTAGGCTATGATAAACTTACACAAATGCTTGTCTAGCGTTGGCTGTAAAGCATATTTTGAAAATCTGAGATGACAGGCTAAGCTGTGTCTCAATATATTTCATTTGTGATTTTCATGTATAGGAACATTTTCTAGGGATATCTATGTCCGCTGCGTTATGCTAATTAGTTTCAGGCGATGATTACGCTCCCGCATGCGGGTTTGGGAGTCACTAGAGGTTAAAGCTAGTGAGGGAGATAAGTGTTTCCAGTTTCAGAGATTTTTGTAGTTCATTCCTGTCATTGGCAGCAGAGAACTGGAAGGAGAGATAAAACAGATTGCACTGTGATAGACTGCATCCAATTTGTTGAGTAGGGTATTTGAGGCTATTTTGTAAATGACATCGCCGAAGTCGAGGATTGGTAGGATGGTCAGTTTTACAAGGGTATGTTTGGCAGCATGACTGAAGGATGCTTTGTTGCGAAATAGGAAGTCAATTCTAGATTTAACTTTGGATTGGAGATGTTTGATGTGGGTTTGGAAGGAGAGTTTACAGTCTAACCAGACACCTAGGTGTTTGTAGTTGTCCACGTATTCTAAGTCAGAGCCGTCCAGAGTAGTGGTGTTGGACAGGCGGGTAGGTGCAGGCAGCGATTGGTTGAAGAGCATGCATTTAGTTTTACTTGTATTTAAGAGGCCACGGAAGGAGAGTTGTATGGTATTGAAGCTTGCCTCGAGGGTTGTTAACACAGTGTCCAAAGATGGGCCAGAAGTATACAGAATGGTGTCGTCTGCGTAGAGGTGGATCAGAGACTCACCAGCAGCAAGAGCGACATCATTGATGTATACAGAGAAGAGAGTCGGTCCAATAATTGAACCCTGTGGCACCCCCATAGAGACTGCCAGAGGTCCGGACAGCAGACCCTCCGGTTCTTCAATAATTATGCGTAATACTTGTTGGGTGATCATTTGGTGTCCAGCTGATTAGGTACGCCGTAATATTTTCACACATCATCATCTGATCCAGGAAGGAATTTTCTGAATGACAGTCAAGTGCTGAACGAACAGCTGTTGTGAAAGCGTATGCAATGCAACTACAGCCAGAGTGCTGTAAAAAAATCATATTTTGGTGTCTCATTCGTTACACCGGTGAAGACAGTTGTTCCTGGATCCACGGTGGATCTAATATCCCTTGTGAATTGATGCAGATCATCTGTTGTTTCCTGCTTGATTTACAGCAGGGCCTCGTTAGATTTAACAGAGAAAACTTTTATGTACTGAGTTCATGTTTTCAGATGTTTTCGTGCCTCCGATTGGACATGGAGTCTACTGTGCGCAGCACCAATGCTATTCCGATGAATTATTCTGGATATAATGCCAACAAATTTCACAGCCTAGTGGGCTTATTGACATTATGATCTGGTAATGAAATAATGTGACAAAGATATTTTTTTCTCCATGTTATACCTGCAATTTGAAACAATACAAGGAGGCTTGAAGTAGCCTACTTGAAATTAAATTTGGAGCTTAGAAATTCAAGAACTGGAATAGGCCTACCTTGAAAATCTGGTGCTTGAAAATTATTTGTAATTCTTGTAGCCCATTTATAAGTTCCCCTGCTCCCTTATAATTATCTGTGATTTCATTTTTGATCCGTTTTTGTGAGAAATGTGGCCACAGTTTCCCACCGTTTCAATGGAATTCAATTGAAGGGTGTTGCAGTACTCTGTTGGTAAAACCATGTGCAGTTATAATGAAGACATCTGTTGGCTTCCCATACAAAGTCTTCCATTAAAAAGGAACCTGTTTTTTGTTCACTTTCTCCGTATTAAACCAGGGATGGTGAGATTAATGCTACCATTATTCATGGCTTTATTATGTATCCCTGCATCAACCACATAGGCTACCGAAACAACACCATGTATGCATCCAATCTATTTCATCTATGAAAAAACATTTCATTTTAGTTTCAAACCACTTTGAAATGTTGATCCCAATGTCACACATTGGCCCCATTATTTATAGAAAGAACCATTTCCACTCTCATTTATAGCCTGTTAATTATGTGATTGATGGGGTCGTTTTTTCTACAGACGACTTGTGTGTAACTCAGTAAGTAACTTGTGGTTAGACAGACAGACAAACTCAAAGACAGGCAGACTTACCCTGTAGGGAATGATCTCATTCCTGTAGGATTCTCGGAGACTCACTAGATACACCTGGTCTCTGCCAGCGATGAACAGTGTATCCTGTATCTTGGTCATCAGTTGGAAGTCCAGTCTGTGCTGTGACTCGTTCCCCGACGGACGACCTCGGAACACTGGGTACTGCCGCGAGACTGAAACACACATACACACGTTAGTTAGAGATCACGCACATGTAAGCTTTCAGAGTGCTACACACACACACTGGCTCTGAGGGCCACACACTATCAATCAGGTTATTGATTAAGCGTAAACATGTTGTGTGTTACAGCTTTATAGAAATGTCTCAGTAGTGTAATTCAGGCAGCTGATACAGCACGGTGGTCGCCTCAGGAATAGGAAACTAACATAATTTTGTTGGTCCCCACAAGGTCAAATGCCATTTCTAGGGAATTTAGGGTTAAGGTTTAGGGTTAGTAGTTAGGGTTTAGTTTAGGTTCAGGTTACAGCTAGGGGTGAGGTTTAGGGTTAGTAGTTAGGGTTTAGTTTAGGTTCAGGTTACAGCTAGGGGTGAGGTTTAGGGTTAGTAGTTAGGGTTTAGTTTAGGTTCAGGTTACAGTTAGGGTTAGTAGCTAGGGTTTAGTTTAGGTTCAGGTTACAGTTAGGGTTAGTAGTTAGGGTTTAGTTTAGGTTCAGGTTACAGCTAGGGGTGAGGTTTAGGGTTAGTAGTTAGGGTTTAGTTTAGGTTCAGGTTACAGTTAGGGTTAAGGTTTAGGGTTAGTAGTTAGGGTTTAGTTTAGGTTTAGGGTTAGTAGTTAGGGTTTAGTTTAGGGTTAGTAGTTAGGGTTTAGTTTAGGGTTAGTAGTTAGTGTTTAGTTTACGTTCAGGTTACAGTTAGGGTTAAGGTTTAGGGTTAGTAGTTAGGGTTTAGTTTAGGTTCAGGTTACAGTTAGGGTTAGTAGCTAGGGTTTAGTTTAGGTTCAGGTTACAGCTAGGGTTAAGGTTTAGGGTTAGTAGTTAGGGTTTAGTTTAGGTGCAGGTTTTGTGCGTCCCCCCAAGGTTAGTTATACAAGACTGAGTGAGAGTGAGAGAGAGAGTTATGGTATGCCAGGTCAGCAGTCTTTGTATTCCCTGTGTACATCACAGAGGAAGGGAATCTAGTTAATGCCTGAGCTGACGATGGACAGGATTGATTTTATACAGGACATACTATGTCTGATCAGTCAGCACATTACATTACCATGAAGACCTTACAGTACACCATTAATACACTATTCACTGATACACATTATATTACCATGAAGACCTTACAGTACACCATTAATACACTATTCACTGATACACATTACATTACCATGAAGACCTTACAGTACACCATCAATACACTATTCACTGATACACATTACATTACCATGAAGACCTTACAGTACACCATCAATACACTATTCACTGATACACATTACATTACCATGAAGACCTTACAGTACACCATCAATACACTATTCACTGATACACATTACATTACCATGAAGACCTTACAGTACACCATCAATACACTATTCACTGATACACATTACATTACCATGAAGACCTTACAGTACACCATCAATACACTATTCACTGATACACATTACATTACCATGAAGACCTTACAGTACACCATCAATACACTATTCACTGATACACATTACATTACCATGAAGACCTTACAGTACACCATCAATACACTATTCACTGATACACATTACATTACCATGAAGACCTTACAGTACACCATCAATACACTATTCACTGATACACATTACATTACCATGAAGACCTTACAGTACACCATCAATACACTATTCACTGATACACATTACATTACCATGAAGACCTTACAGTACACCATCAATACACTATTCACTGATACACATTACATTACCATGAAGACCTTACAGTACACCATCAATACACTATTCACTGATACACATTACATTACCATGAAGACCTTACAGTACACCATCAATACACTATTCACTGATACACATTACATTACCATGAAGACCTTACAGTACACCATCAATACACTATTCACTGATACACATTACATTACCATGAAGACCTTACAGTACACCATCAATACACTATTCACTGATACACATTACATTACCATGAAGACCTTACAGTACACCATCAATACACTATTCACTGATACACATTACATTACCATGAAGACCTTACAGTACACCATCAATACACTATTCACTGATACACATTACATTACCATGAAGACCTTACAGTACACCATCAATACACTATTCACTGATACACATTACATTACCATGAAGACCTTACAGTACACCATCAATACACTATTCACTGATACACATTACATTACCATGAAGACCTTACAGTACACCATCAATACACTATTCACTGATACACATTACATTACCATGAAGACCTTACAGTACACCATCAATACACTATTCACTGATACACATTACATTACCATGAAGACCT
>NC_060176.1:2037684-2107684 GCF_021184085.1 Oncorhynchus gorbuscha | reverse complement strand
GAGCAGAAAGAAGCAGAGCAGAGCAGAAAGATCTCTGATGATCGAACACACATTGATGAGGCTGGCTACAGGATATCCCATACACAAATGATTCACTGATCCATACCGAACAATTCATATAATCTATATAGAATGATTCATAGATCTATAACGAATGATTCACTGATCTGCAACTGTCAGCAATTTTATCCCTCACCCTAATCAGTGAAGAAGACGAATTGATATAGTGGAGAAAGAGAGACAAGTAGAGACAACTACATGGGGACATGCTGCTTTAGCTACTTAAAGGGGTAATGTGAGATATTGGCAATTAAGACCTTTTTCTACTTACCCAGAGTCAGATGAGCTCATGGGTACAATCTGTATGTCTCTGCATGCAGTTTGAAGGAAGATGAAGGTACCGTTCCTTCAGAAACTATCCACACCCCTTGACTTTTTCCAAATGTTGTTGTGTTACAAAGTGGGATTAAAATTGATTAAAAAAATAAAAAATTCAATGATCTACACAAAATACTCTGTGATGACAAAATGGAAGAAAATTCTAAATATATATATATATGGAAAATAAGCTACTAAGTAAGTATTCAACCCCCTAAGTCAATACATGTTAGAATCACATGTGGCAGTGATTACAGGTGTGAGTCTTCCTGGGTAAATCTCTAAGAGCTTTGCTTACCTGGATTGTACAATATTTGCCCATTATTCTTTAAAAAAATTATCAAGTCGGTTCTTGATCATTGCTAGACAGATATTTTCAAGTTTTGCCATGGATTTTCAAGCCGATTTAAGTCAAAACTGTAACTAGGTCACTTAGTAACATTCAATGTCATCTTGGTAAGCAACTCCAGTGTATGTTTGGCCTTGTGTTTTAGGTCATTGTCCTGCTAAAAGGTGAATTTGTCTCCCAGTGGAAAACAGACTGAATCAAGTTTTCCTATATGATTTTGCCAGTGCTTAGCTCTATTCCATTTATTTTTATCCTAAAAAACTCCCTAGTCCTTGCCGATGACAAGCATACCCATAACATGATGCAGCCACCACCTTGCTTAAAAATATGAAGAGTGGTACTTAGTGATGTGTTGGATTTGCTCCAAACACAACACTTTGTATTCAGGACAAAACGTTTATTTCTTTGCAGTATTATTTTAAGTGCCTTCCTTACTGCCTATTCTGTACAGGCTTCGTTCTTTTCACTCTATCATTTATGTTAGTATTGTGGAGTAACTACAATGTTGTTGATCCATCCTCCGTTATCTGATTCTACAGACATTTTAAACACTGTAACTGTTTTAAAGTCACCATTGGCCTCATGGTGAAATCCCTACGCAGTTTCCTTCCCTGGTCTTTGTGGTTGAATCTGTGCTTGAAAATCACTACTCGATTGAGGGACCTTACATATAATTGTATGCAGGTGCGCATCTTTCACTGGGGACGGGGGGGGAACATGTCCCCTCCACATTTTGAAATTGCATTTTTGCCCCCCCCCCCTGTTTTATCATTGGAATGTGGTCCAACAACGAGGCACCGTGTGTGTGCTCCAGGACCATGTGGTCAGGTAGGTTGTTTGGAGTGTTTATCCGACTGGATAAAAAAACATTTAAAAAACACAAGTTATGTCCCCCCCACTTCTAAAACCGAAGGTGCGCCCCTGATTGTATGTGTGGGGTACAGAGATGGGGTAGTCATTTAAACGCTGTTATTGCACACAGAGTGAGTCCATGCAACTTATTATGTGACTTGTTGAGCACATTTTTACTCTTGAACTTATTTAGCCTTGCCTTAACAAAAGAGTTGAATACTTATTGACTCAAGACATTTCAGCTGTTCAGTTTGAATTCGTTTGTAAACATCTCTAAAATCATAACTGCACGTTGACATTATGGGGTATTTATTGTGTGGAGATCAGTGACACCAAATCTCAAATGAACACATTTTAAATTCAGGCTGTAACACAACAAAATGTGGAAAAGTTCTAGCGCTGTGAATATTTTCTGAATGCACTGTAGTTTCACCAGTCGTTGCTAACTAGCATTAGCACAATGCCTGGAAGTCTATCAGAACAGCTAGCATGCTAGCTCAATTGCCAAAATCTGGCAATATCCCCGCTGCTGTTGTTACTCTCCCTACAATTCAGACCTTCAAATCAATTCCAAAAAGTTGTCCAAGAGAAAATGTCTTGTTTTCCAAATGGTTCTCGAGACAACAACTGACAATTAAATCTCTAAGAAGAAAACAATGAATACAGATACAATCAATAAAGTATAAACCCTGGGAAAATGATATGAACATTACTATACTGCCTCAGGGCTGCCTCAAGATACAACAAGGCTCCTTTCACTGGTAAATCATTTATTCACAGGTAAATCATTCATCTCCCTTGTTAAGGATTATTTTTCCTTTCCTTCCTTTTCTCCCTTCCTTCATTCCCTATCCTCTCTTTTTCTCCCTTCCTTCATTCCCTATCCTCTCTTTTTCTCCCTTCCTTCATTCCCTATCCTCTCTTTTTCTCCCTTCCTTCATTCCCTATCCTCTCTTTTTCTCCCTTCCTTCATTCCCTATCCTCTCTTTTTCTCCCTTCCTTCATTCCCTATCCTCTCTTTTTCTCCCTTCCTTCATTCCCTATCCTCTCTTTTTCCCTTCCTTCCTTCCCTCCCTTCCTTCTATCCTTTTTCTCCCTTCCTTCATTCCCTATCCTTCTCTTTTTCTCCCTTCCTTCCCTATCCTTTCCTTTTTCTATCCTTTTCTCTCCCTTCCTTCCCTATCCTCCTTTTCTCCTTCATTCCCTATCCTTTCTCTTTTTTCTTCCCTTCCTCCTTCCCTATCCTTTCTCTTTTTCTCCCTTCCTTCCCTCTCTTTTCTCCCTTCATTCCCTTTCTCTTTTTCTCCCTTCCTTCCCTATCCTTTCTCTTCTTTCTCCCCTTCCCCCCCTACCACCCATATCCTCTGTAAGTCTTTGGATAAATCCTTTTCTCCCTTCCTTCCCTATCCTATCCTTCCTTCTCCTTTCTTTTCCCTATCCTCTTTTCCCTTCCTTCCCTATCCTTTCTCTTTTTCTCCCTTCCTTCCCTATCCTTCTTTTTTTCTCCCTTCCTTCCCTATCCTTTCTCTTTTTCTCCCTTCCTTCCCTATCCTTCTCTTTTTCTCCCTTCCTTCCCTATCCTCTCTTTTTCTCCCTTCCTTCCCTATCCTTTCTCTTTTTCTCCCTTCTTCCCTTCTCTTTCCTTCCCTATCCTTTCTCTTTTTCTCCCTTCCTTCCCTATCCTTCTTTTCTCTTTTCTCCCTTCCTTCCCTATCCTTTCTTTTCTTTTTCCCTATCCTTTTCCTTTCCTTCCCTATCCTCTCTTTTTCTCCCTTCCTTCATTCCCTATCCTCCCTCTTCTTCCCTATCCTTTCCTCCCTTCCTTCCCTATCCTCTCTCTTTTTCTTCCCCTTCCTTCTTTTTCCCTATCCTTTCTCTTTCCTTCCCTATCCCTTCATTCCCTATCCTTTCTCTTTTTCTCCCTTCCTTCCCTATCCTATCTTTTTTTTCTTTCCTTCCTTCCCTATCCTCTTCTCTTTTCCCTCCCTTTCATTCCTATCCTTTCTCTTTTTTCTCCCTTCCTTCCCTATCCTTTCACTTTTTTTCCTTCCCTATCCCCCTTCCTTCCCTATCCTTTCTCTTTTTCTCCCTTCCTTCCCTATCCTCTCTTTTTCTCCCTTCCTTCCCTATCCTCTCTCCTTTTCTCCCTTCATTCCCTATCCTTTCTCTTTTTCTCCCTTCCTTCCCTATCCTTTCTCTTTTTCTCCCTTCCTTCCCTATCCTATCCTCTCTTTTTCCCTCCTTTCTCCCCCCCTATCCTCTCCCTTCATTCCCTATCCTCCTTTCATTCCCTATCCTTCCCCTTCCCTATCCTTTCTCCTTTTCTCCCTTCATTCCCTATCCTTTCTCTTTTTCTCCCTTCCTTCCCTATCCTTTCTCTTTTTCTCCCTTCCTTCCCTATCCTTTCTCTTTTTCTCCCTTCCTTCCCTATCCTTTCTCTTTTTCTCCCTTCATTCCCTATCCTTTCTCCTTCCTTCCCTATCCTCTATCCTTTTTTCTCCTTTTCCCTTCTTCCCCTATCCTTTCTCTTTTTCTCCCTTCATTCCCTATCCTCTCTCTTTTTCTCCCTTCATTCCCTATCCTTTCTCTTTTTCTCCCTTCCTTCATTCCCTATCCTTTCTCCTTTTCTCCCTTCATTCCCTATCCTTTCTCTTTTTCTCCCTTCCTTCCCTATCCTTTCTCTTTTTCTCCCTTCCTTCATTCCCTATCCTCTTTTTCTCCCTTCCTTCCCTATCCTCTCTTTTTCTCCCTTCCTTCCCTATCCTTTCTCCTTTTTCTCCTTCCTTCCCTATCCTCTCTTTTTCTCCCTTCCTTCCCTATCCTCTCTCCTTTTCTCCCTTCATTCCCTATCCTTTCTCTTTTTCTCTCCCTTCCTTCCCTATCCTCTCTTTTTCTCCCTTCCTTCCCTATCCTTTCTCTTTTTCTCCCTTCCTTCCCTATCCTCTCTCTTTTTCTCCCTTCCCTATCCTCTCTTTTTCTCCCTTCCTTCATTCCCTATCCCTTCTCTTTTTCTCCCTTCCTTCCTTCCCTATCCTCTTTTTCTCCCTTCCTTCATTCCCTATCCCTTCTCTTTTTCTCCCTTCCTTCCTTCCCTACCCTCTCTTTTTCTCCCATCCTTCATTCCCTATCCCTTCTCTTTTTCTCCCTTCCTTCATTCCCTATCCTTTCTCTTTTTCTTTTCTTTCAAGACTCTCTCTCTCTCTGTTATTGTGGAACACTTGGGCTGTAACTTCCCATGATGCCTAGCGGTGGAGCAGCAGTTGTTCCTGAGCAGCTCTAATGTAAAACAGAACAGAGAGGGAGAGGAAGGGGAGACATGGAGGGGTCAGCCTGCTAAAATTACCCTCAATCTGAGGCCAACCTAGCATGTTCCCTATTCACTATCCTATTCCTACCCTGCCGAGTGTTTGTGTGTGTGTGTGTGTGTGTGTGTGTGTGTGTGTGTGTGTGTGTGTGTGTGTGTGTGGTGTGTGGGGTGTGTGTGTGTGTGTGTGTGTGTGTGTGTGTGTGTGTGTGTGTGTGTGTGTGTGTGTGTGTGTGTGTGTGTGTGTGTGTGTGGGTGGGGGGCTCAACAGTCCCTGAGACGCAGGAATAGAGCTAGTCACGCAACTCTGTCCTGTTCAGCCTTCCCCCTCCTTCTCTCTCTCCTCTCTCTGTCTGTTATTACAGGCTTTTCAGTATCCTACAATCACTCTCTCACTGCTGATGTTGTTGGCTCAGACTCGCGCTGTTTAAACACCAAGAGGAGGGTGTGTGTGTAAGTATAGTGTGTATGTGTGTGTGTGTGTGTGTGTGGCGGGGGTTGTTGGCTGGTTGTTTGTTATTGGCAGGATCTGCACCAAGTTGCCCTATGAAGCTTGTTCTAGTTGCAGTGTTTCAATCACAGAACCTGACCAACACCTACATTGTGGTAAAGTTGTAAGTAGCACAAGGTTATTAACAGAGAACTAACAGACTGGGAGCAGCAATCAGTGTGGACAGGACTTCCTCTCTCTGCATATATATATCAATACCTGTCAAAGGTTTAAACAACACCCACTAGTTCAAGAGTTTTTCTTTACTTTTACTATTTTCTACATTGTATAATAATAGTGAAGACATCAGAACTATGAAATATCACGTGTGGCATCATGTAGTAACCAAATAAGTGTTAAACAAAAATAAATATATTCTATATTTGAGATTCTTCAAAGTAGCCACTCTTTGCCTTGATGACAACTTTGCACACTCTTGGCATTCTGCCAACCAGATTCAAGAGGTATGGCATGCATTTCAATTAACAGGTGTGCCTTGTTCAAAGTTCATTTGTGTAATTTATTTTCTTGTTAATGTGTTTGAGCCGATCAGTTGTGTTGTGACAAGGTAGGGGTGGTATACAGATGACAGCCCTATTTGGTAAAGACCAAGTCCATATTATGGCAAGAACAACTCAAATAAGCAAAGAGAAATGACAGTCCATCATTACTTTAAGACATGAAGGTCAGTCAATCCAGAAAATTTCAAGAACTTTGAACGTTTCTTCAGGTGCAGTTGCAAAAACCATCAAGCTCTATGAAACTGGCTCTCATGAGGACCGCCACAGGAAAGGAAGACCCAGGTTACCTCTGCTGCAGATGATAAGTTCATTATAGTTACCAACCTCAGAAATTGCAGCCCAAATAAATGCTTCACAGAGTTCAAGTAACAGACACATCTCAACATCAACTGTTCAGAGGAGACTGTGTGAATCAGGCCTTCAGGGTCAAATTGCTGCAAAGAAACCAATACTAAAGGACACCAATAAGAAGAAGAGACTTGCTTGGGCCAAGAAGCACAAGCAATGGACATTAGACCAGTGGAAATCTGTCCTTTGGTCTGATGAGTCCAAATTTGAGATTTTTAGTTCCAACCACCGTGGATGATCTCCGCATGTGTGGTTCCCACCGTGATGCATGGAGGAGGAGGTGTGCTGATGTGGGGGGGCTTTGGTGGTGACACTGTCTGTGATTTATTTAGAATTCAAGACACACAACCAGCATGGCTACCACAGAATTCTGCAGTGATATGCCATCCCATCTGGTTTGCTCTTAGTGGGACTATCATTTGTTTTTCAACAGGACAATGACCCAACACACTTCCAGGCTATTTGACCAAGAAGGAGAGTGATGGAGTGCTGCATCAGATGACCTGCCCTCCACAATCACCCAACCTCCACCCAATTGAGATAGTTTGGGATGAATTGGACAGCAGAGTGAAAGAAACAAGTGCTCATTATATATGTGAACTCCTTCAAGACTGTTGGAAAAGCATTCCAGGTAAAGTTGGTTGAGGGAATGTCAAGAGTGTGCAAAGCTTTCCTCAAGGCAAAGGGTGGCTACTTTGTTAAATATATATTTTAATTGGTTTAACACTTTTTTGGTTACTACATGATTCAATGTGTGTTATTTCATAGTTTTGATGTCTTCACTATTATTCTACAATGTAGAAAATAGTAAAAAATAAACATAAACCGTTGAATGAGTAGGTGTGTCCAAACTGTTGACTGGTACTGTTGACTGGTACTGTTGACTGGTACTGTTGACTGGTACTGTTGACTGGTACTGTTGACTGGTGCTGTTGACTGGTACTGTTGACTGGTACTGTTGACTGGTACTGTTGACTGGTACTGTTGACTGGTACTGTTGACTGGTACTGTTGACTGGTACTGTTGACTGGTACTGTTGACTGGTGCTGTTGACTGCTGCTCTCTCTCTCTCCCTACCCTCCTTCTCTCATTCTATTCTCTCACTCCCTCCCCTCCCGCTGTTCCCATTCTGCCTGTAGAAACAACACCAGAGCAGTCTCTTCTCCTGCAGGTCAGTACAACTGGGGCTGTGGAGGAATTGGCCCAATCAAGTGTGGTACACAATAAGAGTGCAGTAATGTAACCCCCATGACCCCACCCTGTGTGTTGTTGTAAATACCCCTCCATCAGTAAGACCAGGGTGAATAGAACACCACTGAACAATAGATGCTGCTCCAGGGACAACCCAGCCCAGCCCTATGTTACACACACACACACACGTTTTACTATACTTGTGGGGATCAAACTATTTATTTACATTAAAAATCATATATTCCCTAACCTTTAACCTAACCTTTAAGCCCTTAACCCTAATCCCAAACCCTATTTCTAATCCTAAACCTAATTGTACCCCTAAACCTAACCCCTAAGCCTAAAATATATTTTTTCCTTGTGGAGACCATCGAATTGTCCCCACTTGTCCAAATTTGAATTGTTTTAGTATCCTTGTGAGGGCTTCTGGTCTCCACAAGTATAGTAAAACCAAAAACACACAGCCATACGCACAACGTAGAGGAAAGCAGATAACCTCAGTACAAACTGGAGTATTACTTCTACTGGACTTCACTGAATACAATTACATTTTACTAGTAGCATTGTGTGTGTGTGTGCTTGCCTACGTGCGTGCATGTGTGTGTACAGCCATGCCAAATTGGATGTACTAAATAACTTTGTTGTCCTCATCAGGGCTTTGGGAAAGTAATCAGTTTGTGACCGAGCAGCCAGGCGATTAGCAGACCTCCATCAGAGCAGACTAGAGAAACCATTACTGCTCCCTCTCCTTCTCTTCAATAACAACATGAGCCAGTCATCTCAGTATTTACTGAGGATTACATCTGAAGAGCCTGACTTGTTGCTACAGAGAGAGTTGGCAGAGATAGAAGGCTGTGCCACCTCACACCATTCCTCCCTCCTCTCTACTTCCCTCCTTTCCTCCCTCTTTCTTTCCTTTCGTGTGTAGAGGGGTATAAGAGGAGAAAGACAGTTGTCTCTCTCCTTGTCTCCTTTACTCGCTCTTTCCATATACCTTGGTGAGAGGGGGATTGTAAGAGGAGAAAGGCTCCATGGTAGTTCAGCTGTAGTGAAGCACAAAGGCCAGAGCTGCAGGTGTGACAGGAACAATAGAGGCTTTGGGCTGGGCTGTACAATGGAGCTACCGCCCCTAACACTGTCCAACTCTCTGGGGGTTAGTAGTAGTGGCCCTTCACTGTCCAACTCTCTGGGGGTTAGGCTTAGTTGTAGTGGCCTTTCACTGTCCAACTCTCTGGGGGTTAGGGTTAGTAGTAGTGGCCTTTCACTGTCCAACTCTCTGGGGGTTAGGGTTAGTAGTCATGGCTCTTCACTGTCCAACTCTCTGGGGGTTAGGGTTAGTAGTAGTGGCCTTTCACTGTCCAACTCTCTGGGGGTTAGGGTTAGTAGTAGTGGCCTTTCACTGTCCAACTCTCTGGGGGTTAGGCTTAGTAGTAGTGGCCTTTCACTGTCCAACTCTCTGGGGGTTAGGCTTAGTAGTAGTGGCCTTTCACTGTCCAACTCTCTGGGGGTTAGGGTTAGTAGTAGTGGCCCTTCACTGTCCAACTCTCTGGGGGTTAGGCTTAGTAGTAGTGGCCTTTCACTGTCCAACTCTCTGGGGGTTAGGGTTAGTAGTCGTGGCTCTTCACTGTCCAACTCTATGGGGGTTAGGGTTAGTAGTAGTGGCCTTTCACTGTCCAACTCTCTGGGGGTTAGGGTTAGTAGTAGTGGCCCTTCACTGTCCAACTCTCTGGGGGTTAGGGTTAGTAGTAGTGGCCCTTCACTGTCCAACTCTCTGGGGATTAGGCTTAGTAGTAGTGGCCTTTCACTGTCCAACTCTCTGGGGCTTAGTAGTAGTGGCCCTTTACTGTCCAACTCTCTGGTGGTTAGTAGTAGTGGCCCTTCACTGTCCAACTCTCTGGTGGTTAGAGTTAGTAGTAGTGGCCCTTCACTGTCCAACTCTCTGGGGGTTAGTAGTAGTGGCCCTTCACTGCCCCAACTCTCTGGTGGTTAGGGTTAGTAGTAGTGGCCCTTCACTCTCCAATTCTCTGGTGGTTAGGGTTAGTAGTAGTGGCCCTTCACTGTCCAACTCACTGGTGGTTAGGGTTAGTAGTAGTGGCCCTTCACTGTCCCAACTCTCTGGTGGTTAGGGTTAGTAGTAGTGGCCCTTCTTTGTCCCAACTCTCTGGTTTTTAGGGTTATTAGTAGTGGCTCTTCACGGTCCAACTCTCTGTTGGTTAGGGTTAGTAGTAGCGGTCCTTCACTGTCCAACTCTCTGGTGGTCAGCATTAGTAGTAGTGGCCCTTCACTGTCTAACTCTCTGGTGGTTAGGGTTAGTAGCAGTGGCCCTTCACTGACCAACTCTCTGGGGGTTAGGCTAAGTAGTAGTGGAGTTGATTAAAGGAGTTAACGTTGGTTAATTTCATTTTCAGCACAATATTACTTTGTAGGGAAACACCAGAGTGGGTTTGGTACTGGCACAACACCAGAGTGGGTTTGGTACTGGCATCACCAGAGTGGGTTTGGTACTGGCACAACACCAGAGTGGGTTTGGTACTGGCATCACCAGGGTGGGTTTGGTACTGGCAACACCAGAGTGGGTTTGGTACTGGCAACACCAGAGTGGGTTTGGTACTGGCAACACCAGAGTGGGTTTGGTACTGGCAACACCAGAGTGGGTTTGGTACTGGCAACACCAGAGTGGGTATGAGTCTGGCAACTCTAGAGTGGGTTTGGTACTGGCAACACCAGAGTGGGTTTGGTACTGGCAACACTAGAGTAGGTATGAGTCTGGCAACACCAGAGTGGGTATGAGTCTGGCAACACCAGAGTGCATTTGTAACTAGCAACACTAGAGTGGGTATGAGTCTGGCAACACCAGAGTGGGTTTGTAACTGGCAACACTAGAGTGGGTATGAGTCTGGCAACACCAGAGTGGGTATGAGTCTGGCAACACCAGAGTGGGTTTGTAACTGGCAACACTAGAGTGGGTTTGGTACTGGCAACACCAGAGTGGGTTTGGTACTGGCAACACCAGAGTGGGTTTGGTACTGGCAACACCAGAGTGGGTGTGGTACTGGCATCACCAGGGTGGGTTTGGTACTGGCAACACCAGAGTGGGTTTGATACTGGCATCACCAGAGTGGGTTTGGTACTGGCAACACTAGAGTGGGTTTGATACTGGCACAACACCAGAGTGGGTTTGGTACTGGCAACACCAGAGTGGGTTTGATACTGGCACAACACCAGAGTGGGTTTGGTACTGGCAACACCAGAGTGGGTTTGGTACTGACAACACCAGAGTGGGTTTGGTACTGACAACACCAGAGTGAGTTTGGTACTGACAACACCAGAGTGGGTTTGGTACTGACAACACCAGAGTGGGTTTGGTACTGGCAACACTAGAGTGGGTTAGATACTGGCACAACACCAGAGTGGGTTTGGTACTGGCAACACCAGAGTGGGTTTGGTACTGACAACACCAGAGTGGGTTTGGTACTGACAACACCAGAGTGGGTTTGGTACTGACAACACCAGAGTGGGTTTGGTACTGGCACAACACCAGAGTGGGTTTGGTACTGACAACACCAGAGTGGGTTTGGTACTTTTTGGTACTGACAACACCAGAGTGGGTTTGGTACATTTTGGTACTGACAACACCAGAGTGGGTTTGGTACTTTTTGGTACTGACAACACCAGAGTGGGTTTGGTACTGACAACACCAGAGTGGGTTTGGTACTGACAACACCAGAGTGGGTTTGGTACTGACAACACCAGAGTGGGTTTGGTACTGGCAACACCAGAGTGGGTTTGGTACTGACAACACCAGAGTGGGTTTGGTACTTTTTGGTACTGACAACACCAGAGTGGGTTTGGTACTTTTTGGTACTGACAACACCAGAGTGGGTTTGGTACTGACAACACCAGAGTGGGTTTGGTACTGGCAACACCAGAGTGGGTTTGGTACTGACAACACCAGAGTGGGTTTGGTACTGACAACACCAGAGTGGGTTTGGTACTGGCAACACCAGAGTGGGTTTGGTACTGGCAACACCAGAGTGGGTTTGGTACTGACAACACCAGAGTGGGTTTGGTACTGACAACACCAGAGTGGGTTTGGTACTGACAACACCAGAGTGGGTTAGATTCCAGCATGGGCCATATACTGAATATATGTGTTTACTGTAAATCACTTAATGTAAGTCAACTGTTCAAGTTGCCGCTATATGCAAATTCAGCACCAACATATTCCTGAATATATTGCTATATTGATGGGTTTGAGCCTGGACACCCTGTAGACCTGCTACTATTGACCAGGGTGAATGGGGAATCATTTTACTGGATTACATTTGCCCTTAAAACAAGGGTTTACAATTATATTCAACTTTCCATATCATTTCAGTGACAAAAACAATCTAGTTCTTGTGATATTATGTATGTCACATAAAAATCAGAATGGCATCAACTATTTGCTAATTTTACCTAAATAATGTGTCTAACTAAACGAGGCATGGCCATCCTAAACACAACATACAGCGTGTGAATATTGACTTGAATAACTTATCTTCCCGACACAGTCCTTATAATATAATAATAATAATATATGCCATTTAGCAGACGCTTTTATCCAAAGCGACTTACAGTCATGTGTGCATACATTCTACGTATGGGTGGTCCCGGGGATCGAACCCACTACCCTGGCGTTACAAGCGCCATGCTCTACCAACTGGACCATGCTTCCACGGCTGTCATTCAATTAGCTGACTCTATTGCGCCGATTCATTCATTCTCCGACGTTAACCCCTACACTACCGCACCCCAACTCCCCCTAACCTTAACCCATTCATCCTATCACTGGATTAGAACACAGATGTTCAGGGATCCAGAGCTGCGGGACAATCTGGCTATTTACCCTAGCGGACAGGGCAGGCCATGGAGAGTGCGTGGGGGGAGCTTTCTAGTGCCGGTGGACCCAAGCCACATCCCGGCTCCACAACACCTATTGTGCCGGCTGGGAGGGAACGCATTCAACATTGATCTGTGCTAACCTTTATACTCCACATGAAATGCGAAAGACAACAAAGACGTGAGGGAGAGCAGAGGAGTGACACACCAGTAATGGGGAGAGGAGAGAGTTGATTGTTCCACTAACCCATGGATGCAGGGATGGGCTCGGAGGCGGGCGCATTCGCTAAAAGGTTCCTACCACGGCGGACGGAACGAAGGCTGATTAGTTCACAGGAAACACTGATTTATTTAGACTAATCAACAATCCCTATTTACCAACATGTTTAGACTAATCAACAATCCCTATTTACCAACATGTTTAGACGTGTATCTTACTAAAATACAATCTAACAACACATGAAATGAACCATTGGATAACACGTTTAGGTAGTCGCCTACCTATCCAACCTAACGCCAATAACGAATCAAATATCTCGTTTCACAATCACAATGAAGGTGCAATTTCGCTGGTCATGTTCTGTTGATCAGTACCAAAAGTCCACTGTGTGAAAATGTGAAAGTTCACATCTTATTCCCATTGCTTACATGCCTATACACCGTCACGACCCCAACACAATGTGAGAAACGCTTTCCTCACCTGCGCTTTAAATCAACAATCAGGGCTCATCCATCTTATCTGCGACACAGTATTAGAACAATACTGAACTATTGTATTCTTTGTAAATATAATGATGTGTATTTGCTCATCTTGCTCATCTATCCACGAGAGGACAACAAACTAATTACGCTGTTACTTTATTCACTCCAACAATATAGTGCTGTTATCTGAAATCTATTATCTGAAATTCTGTACCAATCTCTATAGGACGAAAACTACAGTCAAACAAATGTAGTCTAGATAATAAACAGAAAGTCCAATGCCCAATTAGAAGAAGAAAATATATTTTAACAAACCTATTTTACGCACTTTTCAAACGGTTTATTATGAACACTAATAACCTACCTTGTGGTTCCAAAATGATTCATGAAAGCGTATTGCAGATCTTCCAATCCCAATGAAGGCTATATTCCCTATAACGTTCATCCATTATAATAATTCCATTTGGTGGAGTTATAAACGTATATAATTCCTTATTCCCAGTGCCATATGGTCTCCACACTTCTCTTTTCCAGTCGCGGACCGCGGACATTAATTCAGAGTCGCGGACTTCTCCTTCTCTCTCTGCGTCCTTGGGCCCGGCTCAATGCTTACTGATCTTCAAAGCTCAACCGTGATCAAATAGCGCTACAGTCCCCTCGTACGTTCATTCCCCACCCCCCTTTACTATTAACTTTTAAACCAGAGGGAAAACGTAAATAAGAGACGTGCGCTTTCCGTTCAGCCCTGAGCGCGCACATAGAACAAATCAGGCAAAATAGATACAAGCAGAACGATAATGTTTTATAAACTATGATTATATAGGCTGCAACCCATACGAAGAAAGCCCATGTATAAATAGCCCGGTCGACAACTATTTCTGTAGTATTCACCACTTGTGCAGGGCAGCCCTATACAAGCCGAATCAGTTTGCAACAAATACAACCTTTCCCCTTCAGTTTGCAAGGGCACTTTCGCTGCTCGTTGCTGATTTAAAGAATAAACTCACCTCATCGGGTATATATTTTTTAAATCCTTTTTAGTTTCTATACAATCACAAAATCACGAATAGTCCAACTGGTCGCTGTTAGCTTGCAGTGGGCAGCCAGAAAAACAATCTTATGCACGGCAAATGGTGTAACTCGATCCATACTGAGTCAATCCATCACACAGCGCTCTGCCTGTCTTCCAATAGGCCGAGCTCTCGCTTCAGTCCCTCCCACATCTCTCTCCCTCTCCGCGTCTCTCTCTCCAGGGCTGTGGGTTTTGGAGACTCTCCCTCCCCGACCGCTTTCTTTCCTACGAGAGAGAAAAGAAAGAGAAGAGAGAGGCCCCCACCTTCCCACATGACCCTGCCTTGCCCCCCCTCTCCTTTCTCCCATCCCACAGCCAGTAAGTGAAGCCCTTGGTAAATATTTTCAGCAGAATTGTTTTTGGAGGGGAAAGGGGGACTTGCTGAGAAAGAACTATCTTTAAACCATTTAACTCCAGTCTGCTATACTGGACTACAGCTAGACTAATGCTATGACCTTTCTACACCAACTTGCAGTTGTTGAATGCAATAGACCAAATGCATGGTTATGTATGAAACTTAGACATCATTATTCATGTACTTTACCCATGTGTACCCTTTCTGCCATTCCACAAATGGATCCCACAGTAAATATGTGCATCACGCAACGATGCTGATGGATTTAAACATTTGTCTTTAACACACCAGTAAGTAATGCCCTGATCTAACAACAATGCACACACACACACACACAAATGCAGAGCTCAGCGATGCACTGATCTGAACAATTGGTATAGCCTATGGTAATAAATTCTTACAATTTGTTCCATTAACCCAGTTTGTCAGTGAGAATCACATCAGAGGGATAACGAAGGGCTAGCTAGGCGGAGACGAGGGGCGAGGAGTGGAGAGGAGGGTTGTGGATGGGGAGAGGAGGGGAGAGATACAGACAGAGAGATGCACTGGAAGTAGACACAAATACAGTTACAATCTATCAGGAAAGGAAACCCCCCACAAGCCCTTACATTACTCAGACCCCAGGACTCACTGACTCAATGTCTATGACATGGCTCACACACTACTATAACATGCTTCAGTCACTCCTATAACATGCTTCAGTCACTCCTATAACATGCTTCAGTCACACCTATAACATGCTTCAGTCACTCCTATAACATGCTTCAGTCACTCCTATAACATGCTTCAGTCACTCCTATAACATGCTTCAGTCACTCCTATAACATGCTTCAGTCACACCTATAACATGCTTCAGTCACTCCTATAACATGCTTCAGTCACACCTATAACATGCTTCAGTCACTCCTATAACATGCTTCAGTCACTCCTATAACATGCTTCAGTCACACCTATAACATGCTTCAGTCACACCTATAACATGCTTCAGTCACTCCTATAACATGCTTCAGTCACTCCCATAACGTGCTCAAGTCACTCCTATAACATGCTTCAGTCACTCCTATAGCATGCTTCAGTCACTCCTATAACATGCTTCAGTCACTCCTATAACATGCTTCAGTCACTCCTATAACATGCTTCAGTCACTCCTATAACATGCTTCAGTCACTCCTATAACATGCTTCAATCACTCCTATAACATGCTTCAGTCACTCCTATAACGTGCTCAAGTCACTCCTATAACATGCTTCAGTCACTCCTATAACATGCTTAAGTCACTCCTATAACATGCTTCAGTCACTCCTATAACATGCTTAAGTCACTCCTACAACATGCTTCAGTCACTCCTATAACATGCTTTAGTCACTCCTATAACATGCTTCAGTCACTCCTATAACATGATTCAGTCACTCCTATAACATGCTTTAGTCACTCTTTAATCAAATCTGCAAGACTGTGTTCAAGCAGCAGATGATTCTCGATGCACATTTGGAGAATCAGAATGTGTCTGTTTAAGTGTGTGGGTCTCTCTCTCTCTCTGTGTACAGTATGTGGTGTGTGTGTGTGTGTGAGAGAGAGAGAGAGAGAGAGAGAGAGAGAGAGAGAGAGAGAGAGAGAGAGAGAGAGAGAGAGAGAGAGAGAGAGAGAGGGGAGAGGGAGAGGGAGCGAGACAGACAAAGAACTGGGCTGGGAGGGGAGTGAAAGTCCTTATTGCCCGTGTCAAGTCATTCTAGGGCAACGTACCCAAACAGTGGCCGTCCATTTGCAACACGTTAGTAGATGTATGTAAACCCCCTCACACATACTCTGCCCCCCACTTCCCCCTCACACACACTCTGCCCCCCCCACACACACACACCTCCCCCTCACACACTCTGTTCCCCCCCACACACATTATTCCTCCCACCTCCCCCTCACACACACACTCTGCCCCCCACCTCCCCCTCACACACACTCTGCCCCCCACTTCCCCCCTCACACACACTCTGCCCCCCACCTCCCCCTCACACACACACTCTGACACCCCACCTCCCCCTCACACACACACTCTGCCCCCCACCTCCCCCTCACACACACTCTGCTCCCCTACCTTTCCACACACACACACTCTGCCGAACGACCTCCCCACCACTCACACACTCTGCCCCCCCCCCCCATTAGTAATTATGAAGGTGGTATTTCCATGTGAATGGTTCGACAGGAAGAGCCAGTTTACACTGTTGATGTGTCTGATCCCATTCTGGCTCTCTGGCCACTGATTCACTTTCTCTACTGATTCACTCTCTCTACTGATTCACTTTCTCTACTGATTCACTCTCTTCACTGATTCACTTTCTCTACTGATTCACTCTCTTCACTGATTCACTTTCTCTACTGATTCACTCTCTATACTGTTTCACTCTCTCTACTGATTCACTCTCTTCACTGATTCACTCTCTTCACTGATTCACTTTCTCTACTGATTCACTCTCTCTACTGTTTCACTCTCTCCACTGATTCACTCTCTTCTCTGTCACTCTGTCCGCTGATTCACTCTCTCCACTGATTCACTCTCTCCACTGATTCACTCTCTCCACTGTTTCACTCTCTCCACTGATTCACTCTCTCTACTGATTCACTCTCTCCACTGATTCACTCTCTCCACTGTTTCACTTTCTCTACTGATTCACTCTCTCTACTGATTCACTCTCTCTACTGATTCACTCTCTCTGTTTCACTGATTCACTGATTCACTCTCTCCACTGATTCTCTCTCCACTGATTCACTCTCTCTACTGATTCACTCTCTCCACTGATTCACTCTCTCCACTGATTCACTCTCTCCACTGTTTCACTCTCTCTACTGATTCACTCTCTCTACTGATTCACTCTCTCTCCACTGATTCACTCTCTCCACTGTTTCACTCTCTCTACTGATTCACTCTCTCTACTGATTCACTCTCTCCACTGATTCACTCTCTCCACTGATTCACTCTCTCCACTGTTTCACTCTCTCTACTGATTCACTCTCTCTACTGATTCACTCTCTCCACTGATTCACTCTCTCCACTGATTCACTCTCTCTACTGATTCACTCTCTCTACTGATTCACTCTCTCTACTGATTCTGATTCACTCTCTCCACTGTTTCTCTCTCTGATTCACTCTCTCTACTGATTCACTCTCTCTACTGATTCACTGATTCACTCTCTCTACTGATTCACTCTCTCTACTGATTCACTCTCTCCACTGATTCACTCTCTCTACTGTTTCACTCTCTCTACACTGATTCACTCTCTGATTCACTCTCTCTACTGATTCACTCTCTCTACTGATTCACTCTCTCTACTGATTCACTCTCTCTACTGATTCACTCTCTCTACTGATTCACTCTCTCTACTGATTCACTCTCTCTACTGATTCACTCTCTCTACTGATTCACTCTCTCCACTGATTCACTCTCTCCACTGTTTCACTCTCTCTACTGATTCTACTCTCTACTGATTCATTCACTCTCTCCACTGATTCACTCTCTCCACTGTTTCACTGATTCACTCTCTACTGATTCACTCTCTCTGATTCACTGATTCACTGATTCACTCTCTCTACTGATTCACTCTCTCTACTTCACTCTCTCTACTGATTCACTCTCTCCACTGATTCACTCTCTCCACTGTTTCACTCACTCTCTCTACTGATTCACTCTCTCCACTGATTCACTCTCTCCACTGTTTCACTCACTCACTCTCCCCTGTCTGTCTCCAGTGGTGTAAAGTACTAAGTAGTTTTTTTTGTATCTGTATTTTACTCTTTATATATTTGACAACTTTTACTTTTACTTCACTACATTCCTAAAGAAAATTATATACTTTTTACTCCATACATTTTCCCTGGCACCCAAAAGTACTCGTTACATTCTGTATGTTTAGCAGGACAGAAAAAGGTTAAATTCACTTATCAAGAGAACATCCCTGGTCATCCCTACAGCCTCTGATCTGGGGGACTCATTAAACACAAATGCTGTGTTTGTAAATGATGTCAGAGTGTTGGAGTGTGCCCCTGTCGATATGTAAATGATGTCAGAGTGTTGGAGTGTGCCCCTGTCGATATGTAAATGATGTCAGAGTGTTGGAGTGTGCCCCTGTCGATATGTAAATGATGTCAGAGTGTTGGAGTGTGCCCCTGTCGATATGTAAATGATGTCAGAGTGTTGGAGTGTGCCCCTGTCGATATGTAAATGATGTCAGAGTGTTGGAGTGTGCCCCTGTCGATATGTAAATGATGTCAGAGTGTTGATGTCAGAGTGTTGTGTGCCCCTGTCGATATGTAAATGATGTCAGAGTGTTGGAGTGTGCCCCTGTCGATATGTAAATGATGTCAGAGTGTTGGAGTGTGCCCCTGTCGATATGTAAATGATGTCAGAGTGTTGGAGTGTGCCCCTGTCGATATGTAAATGATGTCAGAGTGTTGGAGTGTGCCCCTGTCGATATGTAAATGATGTCAGAGTGTTGGAGTGTGCCCCTGTCGATATGTAAATGATGTCAGAGTGTTGGAGTGTGCCCCTGTCGATATGTAAATGATGTCAGAGTGTTGGAGTGTGCCCCTGTCGATATGTAAATGATGTCAGAGTGTTGGAGTAAATGATGTCAGAGTGTTGGAGTGTGCCCCTGTCGATATGTAAATGATGTCAGAGTGTTGGAGTGTGCCCCTGTCGATATGTAAATGATGTCAGAGTGTTGGAGTGTGCCCCTGTCATATGTAAATGATGTCAGAGTGTTGGAGTGTGCCCCTGTCGATATGTAAATGATGTCAGAGTGTTGGTGTTGGAGTGTGCCCCTGTCGATATGTAAATGATGTCAGAGTGTTGGAGTGTGCCCCTGTCGATATGTAAATGATGTCAGAGTGTTGGAGTGTGCCCCTGTCGATATGTAAATGATGTCAGAGTGTTGGAGTGTGCCCCTGTCGATATGTAAATGATGTCAGAGTGTTGGAGTGTGCCCCTGTCGATATGTAAATGATGTCAGAGTGTTGGAGTGTGCCCCTGTCGATATGTAAATGATGTCAGAGTGTTGGAGTGTGCCCCTGTCGATATGTAAATGATGTCAGAGTGTTGGAGTGTGCCCCTGTCGATATGTAAATGATGTCAGAGTGTTGGAGTGTGCCCCTGTCGATATGATAAATGATGATCAGAGTGTTGGAGTGTGCCCCTGTCGATATGTAAATGATGTCAGAGTGTTGGATGTAAATGATGTCAGAGTGTTGGAGTGTGCCCCTGTCGATATGTAAATGATGTCAGAGTGTTGGAGTGTGCCCCTGTCGATATGTAAATGATGTCAGATATGTAAATGATGTCAGAGTGTTGGAGTGTGCCCCTGTCGATATATAAATGATGTCAGAGTGTTGGAGTGTGCCCCTGTCGATATGTAAATGATGTCAGAGTGTTGGAGTGTGTCCCTGTCGATATGTAAATGATGTCAGAGTGTTGGAGTGTGCCCCTGTCGATATGTAAATGATGTCAGAGTGTTGGAGTGTGCCCCTGTCGATATGTAAATGATGTCAGAGTGTTGGAGTGTGCCCCTGTCGATATGTAAATGATGTCAGAGTGTTGGAGTGTGCCCCTGTCGATATGTAAATGATGTCAGAGTGTTGGAGTGTGTCCCTGTCGATATGTAAATGATGTCAGAGTGTTGGAGTGTGCCCAGAGTGTTGGAGTGTGCCCCTGTCGATATGTAAATGATGTCAGAGTGTTGGAGTGTGCCCCTGTCGATATGTAAATGAAAAAAAACCTAGAAAAATGTGTCATCTGGTTTGCTTAATAAAAGGCCATTTTAATTATTCATACTTTTACTTTTAATACTAAGTATATTTGACCAACTGTATTTACGTGCGATACTTAAGTGTATTTAAAACCAAATGCTTTTAGACTTTTACTCAAGTAGTATTTTACTGGGGAACTTTCACTTTTACTTGAGTCATTTTCTATCAAGGTAACTTTACTTTTACTCAAGTATGACAATTGGGTACTTTTTCCACCATTGTCTGTATCTCTACCAGTACCCTGTCTGTATCTCTACCAGTACCCTGTCTGTATCTATACCAGTCCCCTGTCTGTATCTCTACCAGTACACTGTCTGTATCTCTACCAGTACCCTGTCTGTATCTCTACCAGTCCCTGTCTGTATCTCTACCAGTACCCTGTCTGTATCTATACCAGTCCCCTGTCTGTATCTCTACCAGTACCCTGTCTGTATCTATACCAGTCCCCTGTCTGTATCTCTACCAGTACCCTGTCTGTATCTATACCAGTCCCCTGTCTGTATCTCTACCAGTACCCTGTCTGTATCTCTACCAGTACCCTGTCTGTATCTATACCAGTCCCCTGTCTGTATCTCTACCAGTACACTGTCTGTATCTCTACCAGTCCCCTGTCTGTATCTCTACCAGTACCCTGTCTGTATCTCTACCAGTACCCTGTCTGTATCTATACCAGTCCCCTGTCTGTATCTCTACCAGTACACTGTCTGTATCTCTACCAGTCCCCTGTCTGTATCTCTACCTGTCCCCTGTCTGTATCTCTACCAGTCCCCTGTCTGTCTCTACCAGTCCCCTGTCTGTATCTCTACCAGTCCCCTGTCTGTCTCTACCAGTCCCCTGTCTGTATCTCTACCAGTCCCCTGTCTGTATCTCTACCAGTCCCCTGTCTGTCTCTACCAGTCCCCTGTCTGTATCTCTACCAGTCCCCTGTCTGTCTCTACCTGTCCCCTGTCTGTATCTCTACCAGTCCCCTGTCTGTATCTCTACTAGTCCCCTGTCTGTATCTATACCAGTACCCTGTCTGTATCTCTACCTGTCAGTCTCCTGTCTGTCTCCACCAGTCAGTCTCCTGTCTGTCTCTACCAGTCAGTTTCCTGTCTGTCTCCACCAGTCAGTCTCCTGTCTGTCTCTACCAGTCAGTCTCCTGTCTGTCTCTACCAGTCAGTCTCCTGTCTGTCTCTACCAGTCAGTCTCCTGTCTCTACCAGTCAGTCTCCTGTCTGTCTCTACCAGTCAGTTTCCTGTTTGTCTCTACCAGTCAGTCTCCTGTCTGTCTCTACCAGTCAGTCTCCTGTCTGTCTCTACCAGTCAATCTCCTGTCTGTCTCTACCAGTCAGTCTCCTGTCTGTCTCTACCAGTCAATCTCCTGTCTGTCTCTACCAGTCAGTCTACTGTCTGTCTCTACCAGTCAGTTTCCTGTCTGTCTCTACCAGTCAGTCTCCTGTCTGTCTCTACCAGTCAGTCTCCTGTCTGTCTCTACCAGTCAGTCTCCTGTCTGTCTCTACCAGTCAGTCTCCTGTCTGTCTCTACCAGTCAATCTCCTGTCTGTCTCTACCAGTCAGTCTACTGTCTGTCTCTACCAGTCAGTTTCCTGTCTGTCTCTACCAGTCAGTCTCCTGTCTGTCTCTACCAGTCAGTCTACTGTCTGTCTCTACCAGTCAGTCTCCTGTCTGTCTCTACCAGTCAGTCTCCTGTCTGTCTCTACCAGTCAGTCTCCTGTCTGTCTCTACCAGTCAGTCTCCTGTCTGTCTAGTAAACTGTCTGCTCCCCAGAATGCTGGTCAGATGGCTGTGTCAGCATGGAGGAAGGAGAGGCATCTGTTCTCATTGTGAGGATGGATGTAGGGATGGATCAAAGTATCCAATGTTGGCGGAATGGAGAGATTGATGTATTGACGGTGCTCGATGGACAGGAGTAGGTTGTGTGGGAATGGATGGATTGAGGCTGGGGGAGGATGGACAGATGACAGAAGAAGAAAGTGGTGCTTCCAAGCTCTTGTGTGTCCGAGAGGAGGGAGAGGGGGTTGGGGTGACCATCGGGGTGCAGGGGCCTGAGCCTTAGGGGGTATGGGACCTGTGTCCTCAGGGGTGTGTGGGATGACCTTAGGGGGTCAGAGGGCCACACCCCCTAAGTCTCAGGCCCAGCCCCTGCACTCCTCCGACAGGGCTGGGCTGGGCCAGGGGCCAGAGGGCCACCATTGCAACAAGATGTATAGACAGAAATTCCTCCAGATGGCCTAGGGCTCATTCCTGTGGGGCTGGAAGTAGAAGCTGGGGTAGGAAGATGGGGCTCTGAGGTAGGGGCTGGAGGCAGGGCTGGGGTTGAGCTGTGTCTTGATGCTGGGGTTGGGGTATAGGGCTGCTGGGGTATATGGCTGGGGCTAGGCCTTGATACTGAGGCCTGAGGTAGAGGCTGAGAATGAGTTAGTAGCTGGTTGTACAAGGCTGGGGATACAGAAATTATATTAGCTGAATTAATCCATTCAAAAGATTACGTGTTGACCAGGTTACGTGAAAGACAAGGTTACAGCGAGGTTCATTCCCAGCCAGCAGGGTGAGGCTGTGTACCTGTCTGAGCTGTGGTCTCTGTCTGACTCCTGAGTCACTGTCTGAACCAGCTGTATCTTACCCGGCAACACAGGTAGAGGCTGTGTACCTGTCTGAGCTGTGGTCTCTGTCTGACTCCTGAGTCACTGTCTGAACCAGCTGTATCTTACCCGACAACACAGGTAGAAGCACATTGAATGTTCCAGAACACTCAAATGATATCCCAAAAATGTGAGAGGATCTAAGTTGACAGAATAGCAGATGGAAGGTATAGGTTTGGCAGTTGAGATATGACATGGGAAATATGGACATTTACCAAGCAGATGCTTTTATCCAAAACGATAACAGCACCAACTAACTGAGCTACAGAACCACATCTTTACCCCCCAAATAAATAGTCTTTTTTACCTTATTGTGTATTCTATATCACCATGAGTGGTCTATCAGATGGTTCTCTATGGGAGGCTGGATGTCACTCTCCTGATCTCTGGCTGAGTTAGAGGCCATATCTGGCACTCTGCCTGCCTGGTCACCATTTGTCACTCAGTGTGTGTCCCAAATGGCACCCTTTATAGTGCACTGCATTTGACCAGGGCCCATGCTCTTTTGACCAGGGCCCATGCACATTTGGGACACACCCTAGTGTTTAGTGCTCCTGAGACACCCTATCCCTCCACCCTCATGCTCAACCAGTCATTTTGTACCAAAGTCCTAATTTCCTTCACCTTATTTGTCTACACAACTACTACACACCCTGTGAGCTGAGGTCAAATGAAATGCTACCTACAGTATGTTGTGGATTTTCCCTACTGGTCGTGGTGGTTGGAAACAGGCAGGATGTGATAATGTCACTATGTGGGTTAGAGTTTAGAGAGCAAAGGATAATTTCAACAGGCTTTAAAGGTATTTCAACTTGGCTTTGCTTTTTTTCTGTCAGCATTTGTGAGTGTCTGTGTGGGTAGGTTGTCTGTGATGTTACAGTGCCTGTACCCTGATCCTGGGCCAGATCCAGTTTGGATTGATTTGAAAGGTTTGAGTTTGACATCAGAACGTGTGGCACGGTTTTCTAGGTGTGGTGAAGGAGAGTCGGACCAAAACGCAGCGTGTAGATTCCGATTCATGTTTAATGAAAAAACACACGTAAACACGAATCAATACAAAAAACAATAAACGTAACGAAAACCGAAACAGCCTAAACTGGTGCAAACTAACAGTAGATAGTTACAAGGACACTAAGGACAATCACCCACAAAACAACCAAAGAATATGGCTGCCTAAATATGGTTCCCAATCAGAGACAACGATAAACACCTGACTCTGATTGAGAACCACTCCAGACAGCCATAGACTCTGCTAGATCACCCCACTAGCTACAATCCCACTATATACCAAAACCCCAAGACAAAACACACCACAATACAAAAACCCCATGCCACACCCTGGCCTGACCCGATACATAAAGATAAACACAAAATACTTTGACCAGGGCATGACAGAACCCCTCTCCCCCTAAGGTGCGGACTCCCGAACGCACCTCAAAACAATAGGGAGGGTCCGGGTGGGCGTCTGTCCATGGTGGCGGCTCCGGCGCGGGACGTGGACCCCACTCAGTCAATGTCTTAGTCCCCTCTCTTCGCGTCCCTGAATAGTCCACCCTCGCCGCCGACCATGGCCTAGTAGTCCTCACCCAGAACCCCACTGGACTGAGGAGCAGATCGGGACTGAAGAACAGCTCAGGACTGAGGCAGCTCGGGACTGAGAGAAAGCTCGGGAGTGAGAGAAAGCTCAGGAGTGAGAGGAAGCTCAGGAGTGAGAGGAAGCTCAGGAGTGAGAGGAAGCTCAGGAGTGAGAGGAAGCTCAGGCAGGTTGATGGATCTACCAGATCCTGGCTGGCTGGTGGTTCCGGCAGATCCTGGCTGACTGGCAGATCCTGGCTGACTGGTGGATCCTGGCTGACTTGTGGTTCTGGCGGATCCTGGCAGACTGGCGGATCCTGGCAGACTGGCAGATTCTGGCCGACTGGCAGTTCTGGTGGCACTGGGCAGACTGGCGGCGCTGGGCAGACTGGCGGCGCTGGGCAGACTGGCGGCACTGGCGGCGCAGGGCAGACTGGTGGCACGGGCGGCGCTGGGCAGACTGGCGGCACTGGTGGCGCTGGGCAGACTGGCGGCGCTGGGCAGACTGGTGGCGCTGGGCAGACTGGTGGCGCTGGGCAGACTGGGGGCTCCTTGCAGACTGACAGCTCCTTGCAGACTGACAGCTCCTTGCAGACTGGCAGCTCCTTTCAGACTGACAGCTCCTTGCAGACTGGCAGCTCCTTGCAGACTGGCAGCTCCTTGCAGACTGACAGCTCCTTGCAGACTGACAGCTCTGGCTGCTTCATGCAGACTGACAGCTCTGGCTGATTCATGCAGACTGACAGCTCTGGCTGCTCCATGCAGACTGACATCTCTGGCTGCTCCATGCAGACTGACAGCTCTGGCTGCTCCATGCAGACTGAAAGCTCTGGCTGCTCCATGCAGACTGACAGCTCTGGCTGCTCCATGCAGACTGACATCTCTGGCTGCTCCATGCAGACTGACATCTCTGGCTGCTCCATGCAGACTGACATCTCTGGCTGCTCCATGCAGACTGACATCTCTTTGCAGACTGACAGCTCCTTGCAGACTGACAGCTCCTTGCAGACTGGCAGCTCCTTGCAGACTCGCAGCTCCTTGCTAGACTGGCAGCTCCTTGCAGACTGGCAGCTCCTTGCAGACTGACATCTCTGGCTGCTCCATGCAGACTGACAGCTCTGGCTGCTCCATGCAGACTGACAGCTCTGACTGCTCCATGCAGGCTGACAGCTCTGGCTGCTTAATGCAGACTGACATCTCTGGCTGCTCCATGCAGACTGACAGCTCTGGCTGCTCCATGCAGACTGACATCTCTGGCTGCTCCATGCAGACTGACAGCTCTGACTGCTCCATGCAGGCTGACAGCTCTGGCTGCACTGAACAGGCAGGAGACTCCAGCAGCGCTGTAGAGGAAGAAGGCTCTAGCTGTGCTGAACAGGCGGGAGACTCCAGCAGCGCAGGAGAGGAGAAAGCTCTAGCTGCGCTGAACAGGCAGGAGACTCCGGCAGCGCAGGAGAGGAGGAAGGCTCTGGCTGCGCTGAACAGGCGGGAGACTCCGGCAGCGTTGTAGAGGAGGAAGGCTCTGGTAGCGCTGAACAGGCGGGAGACTCCGGCAGCGCAGGAGAGGAGAAAGGCTCCGACAGTGCTGGAGAGGCGAGGCGCACTGTAGGCCTGATGCGTGGTGCTGGTACTGGTGGTACTGGACCGAGGACACGCACAGGAAGCCTGGTGCGGGGAGCTGCCACCGGAGGGCTGGTGTGTGGAGGTGGCACAGGATGGGCTAGACCGTGAAGGCGTACTGGAGATCTTGCGAGCAGTGCTGGCACAGGACGTGCAAGGCTAGGGATGTGCACAGGATGCCTGATGCGTGAGGCTGGCACCAACTTCACCAGCCGACTAACACGCACCTCAGGACGAGTATGGAGCGCTGACCCAGGTGCCATCAAATCTCGGGCGAATTCCATGCAAAAAGCACCAACACAGCAACTCCCTCATTTGTCTCTCCTCCAATTTCCCCATTAACTCCTTCACAGTCTCTGCTTCACTCACCTCCAACACCGGCTCTGGTTCTGGTCTCCTCCTTGGCTCCTCACGATAAACAGGGAGAGTTGGCTCAGGTCTGACTCCTGACTCTGCCACACTCTCCCTGAGCCCCCCCCCCCAATAATTTTTTGGGGCTGACTCTCAGGCTTCCTTCCGAGTCGCCGTGCTGCCTCCTCGTACCGGCGCCTCTCCGCTCTCGCCGCCTCCAGTTCTTCCTTGGGGCGGTGATATTCTCCAGGCTGAGCCCAGGGTCCTTTACCGTCCAGTTCTTCCTTGGGGCGGTGATATTCTCCAGGCTGAGCCCAGGGTCCTTTACCGTCCAGTTCTTCCTTGGGGCGGTGATATTCTCCAGGCTGAGCCCAGGGTCCTTTACCGTCCAGTTCTTCCTTGGGGCGGTGATATTCTCCAGGCTGAGCCCAGGGTCCTTTACCGTCCAGTTCTTCCTTGGGGCGGTGATATTCTCCAGGCTGAGCCCAGGGTCCTTTACCGTCCAGTTCTTCCTTGGGGCGGTGATATTCTCCAGGCTGAGCCCAGGGTCCTTTACCGTCCAGTTCGTCCTCCTCTTTAGGCTGCTCCTGTTGCCTCTTCTCCTGCTGCACCTTTGTGCGGCTACACTCCCCTGGTTTAGCCCAGGGTCCTCTCCTGCTGCACCTTTGTGCGGCTACACTCCCCTGGTTTAGCCCAGGGTCCTCTCCTGCTGCACCTTTGTGCGGCTACACTCCCCTGGTTTAGCCCAGGGTCCTCTCCTGCTGCACCTTTGGGCGGCTACACTCCCCTGGTTTAGCCCAGGGTCTTCTCCTGCTGCACCTTTGTGCGGCTACACTCCCCTGGTTTAGCCCAGGGTCTTCTCCTGCTGCACCTTTGGGTGGCTACACTCCCCTGGTTTAGCCCAGGGTCCTCTCCTGCTGCACCTTTGGGCGGCTACACTCCCCTGGTTTAGCCCAGGGTCCTCTCCCATCGAGGATTTCCTCCCATGTCCAGAAATCCTTATTGCGCATCTCCTCTTTGGGCTGCTCCTGCCTGTTGACACGCTGCTTGGTCCGTTTAGGGTGGGTGATTCTGTAACGGTTTTCTAGGTGTGGTGAAGGAGAGTTGGACCAAAACGCAGCGTGTAGATTACGATTCATGTTTAATGAAAAAACACACGTAAACATGAATCAATACAAAAAACAATAAACGTAACGAAAACCGAAACAGCCTAAACTGGTGCAAACTAACAGTAGATAGTTACAAGGACACTAAGGACAATCACCCACAAAACAACCAAAGAATATGGCTGCCTAAATATGGTTCCCAGTAGAGTAAGTTCAAATGTTTTAGTGCATATGTTGTAGCCGAGTGAAGAAGGGCATTTCTCACTCGGATTTGAAAGGGGCATAAAGGTTGACCTTTATTGTCATGAGTCTTGTTCTGGAGGCAGAACTGAGCCATTTCCCCTTAGATAGGCAAGCTGCAAAGTCAAAATTGGCTGGGTTTAAATAGTATATTCCATAACTAACCTGTTTAGTTATATTTGGGTTTATATAGTATATTCCATAACTAACCTGTTTAGTTATATTTGGGTTTATAATGTATATTCCATAACTAACCTGTTTAGTTATATTTGGGTTTATAATGTATATTCCATAACTAACCTGTTTAGTTATATTTGGGTTTATATAGTATATTCCATAATTAACCTGTTTAGTTATATTTGGGTTTATAATGTATATTCCATAAATTACCAGGAAATGACCCAGTCTGCTGTAATGTGATGAACCAGATGACTGTCACAATGTGACAACAGTGGAACGGCCTGTAAAGGTAGAATGTAATCTGTGACAGCTCATGATTGTGGTTATTATAGTTGTTCTGCCCAGAATGGGATGCATAATCATATTCATAGACCAGCGACTGGCTGACTCGTGACAGTACACACACACACACACACACACACACACACACACACACACACACACACACACACACACACACACACACACACACACACACACACACACACACACACACACACACACACACACACACACACACACACACACACACACACACACACACACACACACACACACACACACACACACACACACACACACACACACACACACACACACACAGCTGTTGATTGAGGAAAGAATGTAGATGACATTCTGAGCTCATAATGTATTGATTCCTCCAGCTCCTGTCATATTGTTGTCGTCTGCTGCCCAACATTAGCCCTCACAGGGGTGTTTCTACTGTTTAGTGGTCATGGAGGTTGATGCTTTAAATGTTGAAATGTTTTCAAATGAGGCCTCTGTCTTAGACTAGGATAAACAACTCCAAACACATCCCATAATTTCCCCTGTTTTGTGACCTTGACACTATTAGATCATGTTGTTTACTCCTTTCCAGGTCTCTATTCTAACCTGCAAGGCCTTCTGGCTGTGTGGCTGTTGGTTCATTATTATCATTATGAAGGAGGAGAGGTTCATTACTATAGCAAATGATAATGAGTGTTTCCTCCCACACACACACACATTAACACCGACACACACACACTGCCCTTTGCTTCGTTAGGCCAGCGATCTCGTTAAAGGTTCTTGTTAAGTCCATCATCATAACTCCTGTAATGACGGTTCTTAACCAAACAACCCACCCCTCAGGTCAGAGCAGGGCCCTCAACACAGGTAGACAAATTCTGATATTTTGCCACTAATTGGTATTTTGTTCTAGAGGTTATAGATGTATGAAAAAGTGTTCTAGAGATTCTAGATGCGTGGAAAAGTGTTATAGAGGTTATAGATGCATGGGGAAGTGTTATAGAGGTTATATATACATGGAGAAGTGTTATAGAGGTTATATATGCATTGATAAGTGTTATAGAGGTTATAGATGCATTGAGAAGTGTTATAGAGGTTATAGATGCATTGAGAAGTGTTATAGAGGTTATAGATGCATGGGGAAGTGTTATAGAGGTTATATATGCATGGAGATGTGTTATAGAGGTTATAGATGCATTGAGAAGTGTTATAGAGGTTATATATGCATTGATAAGTGTTATAGAGGTTATAGATGCATTGAGAAGTGTTATAGAGGTTATAGATGCATTGAGAAGTGTTCGAGAGGTTATAGATGCATTGAGAAGTGTTATAGAGGTTATAGATGCATTGAGAAGTGTTATAGAGGTTATAGATGCATGGAGATGTGTTATAGAGGTTATAGATGCATGGAGAAATGTTCTAGAGGTTATAGATGCATGGAGAAATGTTATAGAGGTTATAGATGCATGGAGAAGTGTTCTAGAGGTTATAGATGCATTGAGAAGTGTTATAGAGGTTATAGATGCATTGAGAAGTGTTATAGAGGTTATAGATGCATTGAGAAGTGTTCTAGAGGTTATAGATGCATTGAGAAGTGTTCAATATACTGTTCTTGAGGTTCAATGGCTTTATTATTGGGGAGATATTTGGTTGGTTGTTTCTCAGAGTACATCTATTTTCTGAGCTTCCGCAAGATGTACATATGTGTGTGAGTGTGTGTGCATGTGTTAATTCTGCTCACACACTCTTTGGGGGTTATCTATTCCTGTGTCTGTGTGTGGGGCCATGGGGAAAGAGAGAGAGACACACACATGCACACGGGGGGTATTCAGACAGGTGTTGTGGAGATGTGCTGACTGGGCAGCAGTTTTGTGGAGCAGCGTCAGTGGCAATTCGGGTGGTAATGGTTCTACATTCTCAGACTGACCAACCGGACACAGACCCCCTCCCCCCACCACTCCCCACACCCACAGATATGCACGCCCAGACAGTTGTGGGGTGGCATTCACAAGCCCTGAAATGGAGAAAGCTCTTAGTCCCTGGGCCTCTCTAAGTCCACCTTCAGCTTTATCCCCTGTTGGATACGTCAGCCAAACCTAAGCCCCAGCCTAGCCCCAAACCTCAGCCCCAGCATAGCCTCGTACCTCAGCCCCAGCATAGCCTCATACCTCAGCCCCAGCCTAGCCTCATACCTCAGCCCTAGCCTCATACCTCAGCCCTAGCCTCATACCTCATCCCTAGCCTCATACCTCAGCCCCAGCCCCATACCTCAGCCCCAGCCTCATACCTCAGCCTCATACATCAGCCCGAGCCTCATACCTCAGCCCCAGCCTATCCCAATACCTCAGCCCCAGCCTAGCCCCATGCCTCAGCCCCAGCCTAGCCCCATATATCTACCCCAGCCTCATACCTCAGCCTAGCCCCTGCCTCAGCCCCAGCCTCTCCCCATACCTCAGCCCCAGCCTAGCCCCCCAGCCTGCCTCCCCAGCCCCATACCTCAGCCCCAGCCTAGCCCCCTACCTCATCCCCCAGCCTCAGCCCATATCTCTTCCCTAGCCTCAGCCCCTCATACCTCAGCCCCAGCCTAGCCCCAGCCCAGCCCCATACCTCAGCCCCAGTCTAGCCCCATCAGCCCCAGCCTAGCCACCATCCCAATACCTCAGCCCCAGCCTAGCCCCATGCCTCAGCCCCCGCCTAGCCCCATGCCTCAGCCCCAGACTAGCCCCATGCCTCAGCCCCAGCCTATCCCCATACCTCAGCCCCAGTCTAGCCCATGCCTCAGCCCCATACCTCAGCCCCAGCCTAGCCCCATACCTCATCCCCTGCCTAGCCCATACCTCAGCCCCATACCTCAGCCCCAGCCTAGCCCCATACCTCAGCCCCAGCCTAGCTCCATGTCTCAGCCCCAGTCTAGCCCCATACCTCAGCCCCAGCCTAGCCCCATACCTCAGCCCCAGCCTAGCCTCATACCTCAGCCCCAGCCTAGCCCCATACCTCAGCCCCAGACTAGCCCCATACCTCAGCCCCAGACTAGCCCCATTTCTCAGCCCCAGCCTAGCCCCATACCTCAGCCCCAGCCTAGCCCCATACCTCAGCCCCAGCCTAGCCCCAGCCTAGCCCCATGCCTCAGCCCCAGACTAGCCCCATATATCTACCCCAGCCTCATACATCAGCCCCAGCCTCATACCTCAGCCCCAGCCTAGCCCAATACCTCAGCCCCAGCCTAGCCCCATGCCTAAGCCCCAGCCTAGCCCCATGCCTCAGCCCCAGACTAGCCCCATGCCTCAGACCCAGCCTAGCCCCATACCTCAGCCCCAGTCTAGCCCATGCCGCAGCCCCATACCTCAGCCCCAGCCTAGCCCCATGTCTCAGCCCCAGTCTAGCCCCATACCTCAGCTCCAGCCTAGCCCCATACCTCAGCCCCAGCCTAGCCCCATGCCTCAGCCCCAGCCTAGCCCCATACCTCAGCCCCAGCCTAGCCCCATACCTCAGCCCCAGCCTAGCCCCATGCCTCAGCCCCAGCCTAGCCCCATACCTCAGCCCCAATCTAGCCCCATACCTCAGCCCCAGCCTAGCCTCATACCTCAGCCCCAGCCTAGCCCCATACCTCAGCCCCAGACTAACCCCATAACTCAGCCCCAGACTAGCCCCATACCTCAGCCCCAGCCTAGCCCCATACCTCAGCCCCAGCCTGGCCCCATGCCTCAGCCCCAGCCTAGCCCCATACCTCAGCCCCAGCCTAGCCCCATGCCTCAGCCCCAGCCTAGCCCCATACCTCAGCCCCAGCCTAGCCCCATGCCTCAGCCCCAGCCTAGCCCCATGCCTCAGCAACAGCCTAGCCCCATACGTCAGCCCCAGCCTAGCCCCATACGTCAGCCCCAGCTCCAGTCCAACACCTCAGCCCCAGCCTAGCCCCATGCCTCAGCCCCAGCCTAGCCCCATGCCTCAGCCCCAGCTTAGCCCCATGCCTCAGCAACAGCCTAGCCCCATACGTCAGCCCCAGCCTAGCCCCATACGTCAGCCCCAGCTCCAGTCCAACACCTCAGCCCCAGCCTAGCCCCATACGTCAACCCAGCTCCAGTCCAACACCTCAGCCCCAGCCTAGCCCCATACGTCAGCCCCAGCTCCAGTCCAACACCTTAGCCTAACCTTCCTGTATAACCTGCCAGCCCTGTGAATTGTAGGGTTATCAAGGGTTTAAGAGAAAAGCTGTTTATCCCAGGACTTTCACTGGCACAGCCTCTACTACAGACCAACAGGAAAACACCAGCTCTCAGCAGAACCGTACCAGAGCTGTAAATAGTATCTCTCTCTGCCTGTCTGAAGCTGTGAGGATTTGTAGAACTGAGGACGGTATTTGGTATCTATTATTTTATATGGGGACCCTGAAAGCATGGGAATGCTCTCCCAAAGAATCCACATTTAACTGGTATCCTTTAACAATAGTAGATCTACTGTTTATACACCTGTTCTGCAATTCCACTCCCCCAGTGTCTAGTACATACATTTCTGCCCATCACAGAGGATGCATTAGCTTCATATGCTATAGGATTCTATGTTCCCTTCTAGGCTTCTGGGTCCTTCGTGCAAGGATGAGGAAATTAGAAGAAATGTACTGTAGATATATAGCGTGTTGCTAGGTGAGTCTAAAGAGGCCTGTGACTGTTCCATAGTACTGTAGGTATATAGCGTGTTGCTAGGTGAGTATAAAGAGGCCTGTGACTGTTCCATAGTACTGTAGGTATATAGCGTGTTGCTAGGTGAGTCTAAAGAGGCCTGTGACTGTTCCATAGTACTGTAGGTATATAGCGTGTTGCTAGGTGAGTCTAAAGAGGCCTGTGACTGTTCCATAGTACTGTAGGTATATAGCGTGTTGCTAGGTGAGTATAAAGAGGCCTGTGACTGTTCCATAGTACTGTAGGTATATAGCGTGTTGCTAGGTGAGTCTAAAGAGGCCTGTGACTGTTCCATAGTACTGTAGGTATATAGCGTGTTGCTAGGTGAGTCTAAAGAGGCCTGTGACTGTTCCATAGTACTGTAGGTATATAGCGTGTTGCTAGGTGAGTCTAAAGAGGCCTGTGACTGTTCCATAGTACTGTAGGTATATAGCGTGTTGCTAGGTGAGTCTAAAGAGGCCTGTGACTGTTCCATAGTACTGTAGGTATATAGCGTGTTGCTAGGTGAGTCTAAAGAGGCCTGTGACTGTTCCATAGTACTGTAGGTATATAGCGTGTTGCTAGGTGAGTCTAAAGAGGCCTGTGACTGTTCCATAGTACTGTAGGTATATAGCGTGTTGCTAGGTGAGTCTAAAGAGGCCTGTGACTGTTCCATAGTACTGTAGGTATATAGCGTGTTGCTAGGTGAGTCTAAAGAGGCCTGTGACTGTTCCATAGTACTGTAGGTATATAGCGTGTTGCTAGGTGAGTCTAAAGAGGCCTGTGACTGCTCCATAGTACTGTAGGTATATAGCGTGTTGCTAGGTGAGTCTAAAGAGGCCTGTGACTGTTCCATAGTACTGTAGGTATATAGCGTGTTGCTAGGTGAGTCTAAAGAGGCCTGTGACTGTTCCATAGTACTGTAGGTATATAGCGTGTTGCTAGGTGAGTCTAAAGAGGCCTGTGACTGCTCCATAGTACTGTAGGTATATAGCGTGTTGCTAGGTGAGTCTAAAGAGGCCTGTGACTGTTCCATAGTACTGTAGGTATACAACGTGTTGCTAGGTGAGTCTAAAGAGGCCTGTGACTGTTCCATAGTACTGTAGGTATATAGCGTGTTGCTAGGTGAGTCTAAAGAGGCCTGTGACTGTTCCATAGTACTGTAGGTATATAGCGTGTTGCTAGGTGAGTCTAAAGAGGCCTGTGACTGTTCCATAGTACTGTAGGTATATAGCGTGTTGCTAGGTGAGTCTAAAGAGGCCTGTGACTGTTCCATAGTACTGTAGGTATATAGCGTGTTGCTAGGTGAGTCTAAAGAGGCCTGTGACTGCTCCATAGTATTGTAGGTATATAGCGTGTTGCTAGGTGAGTCTAAAGAGGCCTGTGACTGTTCCATAGTACTGTAGGTATATAGCGTGTTGCTAGGTGAGTCTAAAGAGGCCTGTGACTGTTCCATAGTACTGTAGGTATATAGCGTGTTGCTAGGTGAGTCTAAAGAGGCCTGTGACTGTTCCATAGTACTGTAGGTATATAGCGTGTTGCTAGGTGAGTCTAAAGAGGCCTGTGACTGTTCCATAGTACTGTAGGTATATAGCGTGTTGCTAGGTGAGTCTAAAGAGGCCTGTGACTGTTCCATAGTACTGTAGGTATATAGTTGTTGCTGGAGGTGAGTCTAAACAGACACTGGGCTAATCTGAGACTAAGTTCCTGTCTTTAGTAATGTCTGTTGACCAGGTGTCATAGCTGGAGGTGTTGCTAGTGTGAGTCTTAAAGACCCGGCCCTGCATGACAATGTGCTGGGCTTCACAAGAGCCAGTATGCCAAAGTATTACTACAGTTTAGGTATAAAACGTTTAATTAGACAACACGTAGGATGAGTGTTGGTTTACTAATCCCTCATACTGGAGGCATGGTGACTGTTTTCCATTTCTATGATAACTGTAGGTCATTCCCTTATTGCAAAACAATTGCTCATAGATCCTGTTGTTTCTGAAGGTGAGTATAAAGATTCCTCATTTTACTGTTCCATAGTACTGTAGGTATATAGCGTGTTGCTAGGTGAGTCTAAAATAGGCCTGTGACTGTTCCATTGTATCCTAGGTATTCCTTAAAGAGGTGGGGTTTCAGGTGTCTCCGGAAGGTGGTGATTGCGCTGTCCTGGCGTATGAGGGAGTTTGTTCCACCATTGGTGGGCCAGGGCTAAAGAGTTTTGACTGACTGTTCCATAGTAGGGAGGCTGTAGGCCAGAGGTATAACGTGTTGCTAGGTGAGTCTAAAGAGGCCTGTGACTGTTCCATAGTACTGTAGGTATATAGCGTGTTGCTAGGTGAGTCTAAAGAGGCCTGTGACTGTTCCATAGTACTGTAGGTATATAGCGTGTTGCTAGGTGAGTCTAAAGAGACAAGCCTGTGACTGTTCCATAGTACTGTAGGTATATAGCGTGTTGCTAGGTGAGTCTAAAACGGGCCACCGCCTATGATGTTAGTTGAGAACGACAGGGTGACTGCTCCATAGTACTGTTCTTGGTATAGGAGCGTGTTGCTAGGTGAGTCTAAAGACAGCCTGTGACTGCTCCATAGTACTGTAGGTATATAGCTGTGTTGCTAGGTGAGTCTAAAGAAAGGCCTGTGACTGCTCCATAGTACTGTAGGTATATAGAGCGTGTTGCTAGGTGAGTCTAAAGAGGCCTGTGACTGTTCCATAGTACTGTAGGTATATAGCGTGTTGCTAGAGTGAGTGGAAAGAGGCCTGTGACTGGTTCCATAGTACTGTAGGTATATAGCGTGTTGCTAGGTGAGTCTAAAGAGGCCTGTGACTGTTCCATAGTACTGTAGGTATCATTCAGCGTGTTGCTAGGTGAGTCTAAAGAGGCCTGGTGACTGTTCCATAGGGATACTGTAGGTTTTTAGCGTGTTGCTAGGTGAGTCTAAAGGGATGGTTGTGACTGTTCCCGGATAATGGTCTGGAGGTAGGAGGGGATAGGGTCAGCGGGCAGGTTGTTGCTACAAGTGAGTCTGGAGAAGAGGGAGAAAGAGGTCAGAGCATAGGGTAGGGCAGTGTGAGCAGAACCATAATTTGACTGTAAACGAGGATCGGATGTCGTGTTCTTTTCAAAATGGTTGACTCATCTGCAGAAGGAGGGGGAGGGGCGGAGGATTCAGGAGGGAGGAGAAGGTGTTCCATTAGAGGCACTTGGAATTTAGGTATAGAAAGCTGTTGCAGAGACAGAGGAGGAAAATGAGAGAGGAGGGAGTCTAAAGGATGCCAGGTCCTGTGACTGTTCCATAGTGTTCTGTAGGTGAGTCATCGAGCCACGGAGCGGGAGGGGAGGACCGCTGGAGGTGGGGACATAGAGTCAAGGGATGCAGAGAGGGAGGAGAGGAGGGTTGAGGAGGCAGAATCCAGGAGATAGGTGGGAGAAGGTTTGAGCGGAGGGAAGAGATGATAGGATGGAAGAGGAGAGTCTAAAGAGGCCTGGTGACTGCTCCATAGTACTGTAGGTGTTGGATGAGAGCGAGAGGAAAAGGATACAAGGCAGTGGTTGGAGACTTGGAGGTTGAATGAGGTTAAAGAACAGCATCTAGTAAAGATGAGGTCTGCTCCAGTAGGGGGGAAGGTGAGAGGGTGAGGTCAGTGGAAAGAAGGAGGCAGAGAGGAAAGAGTCAAAGGTAGTTCCAGAACTGTTGAGCCTGGAAAGGAGCTTATCAAGGCATCAAGCTCAGATGAACTCTCCCCTGGAGGGCGATAAATGATCTTGAAAGGGCTAGTGACTGTGACAGCATGGAATTCAAAGGAGGCGATAGACAGATGGGTAAGGGGAGAAAGAGAGAATGACCACTTGGGAGAGATGAGGATCCCGGTGCCACCACCCCGCTGACCAGACGTGTGTGCAGACACGTGGGCGGCTGGAGAGTGGAGTGCAGTGTTGTCTGTGTGATCCATGTTTCCGTCAGGGCCAAAAGTCGAGGGACTGGAGGGAGGCATGGGCTGAGATGAACTCTGCCTTGTTGACCCTGCATTCCAGACAAGACCTGGAACTCCACGTGGGTCTGGGCTTCACCACCAGAGGGGTGGCCAGTATTTGCTGTGCAGAGAGGAGAGAACAGGGATAAACCGACACATAGTTGACAGGCTACATACAGTTTGACAGTGTAACTCAAAAAAGTTTAATTAGACAAAATGATTAAAATGATACAGTACTGCTGAAGTAGGCCAGCTGGCAGTGGGTGCGTTGTTGACACTACACTAATCAAGTGTCCTCTCTCACCCCATCCCTCATACTGGAGGCATGGTACTGTTTTCTACCATTTCTATGATGTGTTCTTAACTTATCTTTGACTTGTCTCAAGCCCTTCAAACAAATCATTCCCTTGTACTGTAATGAAAAAAGTGAATTGCTCATAGATCCTGTTGTTTCCTGAAGGATCTGTTCCGGAAGTATTCCTCATTTTATTCCTATACGTCTCCACAGACAGTCCTAGTTCCACGTCATTATTAGTAATAGGACTGACACACTGAGCTGGGATCCTAGCCTATCCTTTAATGACGTATAACGCCATGCCTTTATAAAGGCTGTAACGAGGGGTGGGGTGTGGTGGGACAGGAAGTGTGTGTGTGTGGAGTTTAGAGAGAGAGCAGCTGGAGATGTAATCCCATCCCATCTCGTCTCAACAGGTCACACACTGACAAGCTGCAGCAGGCTCAGCCTTTATCTGCCCTGTACTAATTAACACACACCAACAGGGAAATCTGCCTCTCCTGCTCTCTCTCATTCTCTCCTTCCTTCTCTTGTTCTCTTGTTCCTTCGTCCCCCCTACCTCTCTTCTCTCCCTCCCTCTCTCTCCGGCCCCAGTCATCTGTCAAGGGGTTAATATATATGAATGTTTTCACAAGAGGCTTTGACCAGCTAGAACATGCTTCAGCTAGACTCCACTGCTCTACTGCTCCACTTCTATAGCCAAGCCCATAGATTTATGGTGTTTATCAAAGCAGATAACAGTGAACTCAACAGTCAGCATTTTATTTCCCAAACCATCATAATGCTGAAGCACGGACCTATCTTTCTATCAGCTCAGACCACCGTAATGGCATTAAGACACAACATACTAACCAATAGGAATAGACAGTAAAACTGTTGGTACATTCTGTATATTCCTATACTCTATTCCTGGCTGGAAGCCCTGATAGAGCCCTGATAGAGTCCTGCTTAGGGCCCTGATAGAACCCTGATACAGCCCTGATAGAACCCTGATACAGCCCTGATAGAACCCTGATTAATATATAACCCTGATAGCACCCGGATAGAGCCCTGATAGAACCCTAATAGAGCCCTGATAGAGCCCTGATAGAACCCTGATACAGCCCTGATAGAGCCCTGATAGAACCTGATACAACCCTGATAGTACCCTGATAGAGCCCTGATTAAGATATAACCCTGATAGCACCCGGATAGAGCCCTGATAGAGCCCTGATAAAACCCCAATAGAGCTCCGATATAACCCTGATAGAGCCCTGATAGCACCCTGATAGATGCCTGATAAAGCCCTGATAGAACTCTGATATAACCCCAATAGAGCCCTGATAGAGCCCTGATATAACCCTGATAGAGCCCTGATAGCACCCTGATAGATGCCTGATAAAGCCATGATAGAACCCTGATATAACCCTGATAGAGCCCTGATAGAGCCCCGATAGAGCTCTGATAGAGCTCTGATAGAGCCCTGATATAACCCTGATAGAGCTCTGATAGAGCCCTGATAGAGCTCTGATAGAGCCCTGATATAACCCTGATAGAGCTCTGATAGAGCCCTGATAGAGCCCTGATAGATGCCTGATAGAGCAGTGTACCTGTGTATTTGTGTTATGTAGCCCTGTCTCTGATCCTAAGCCTAAACAGACACATGTAAAGCACCTGTTTATTTGTGACAATGCAGAGTAGAGGGTATTATCTCAACAATATGGCCGAACTCTCACCCTGGCCTGTGCTGGCTCCTTAGTTGAACTCTGCTAACACTGTGAGAGTGAGTATAGATACTACTGGAGCTACCATTGCTACCACTGTTACTGAGCTACTGCTGTGGGATTGACATGTGCAAAGCTGGCGTCTGTCTCTCCCTCCTCCTTCCCTCCCCTCCTCCTCTGTCTCTCCAGTGTGTCCCTAGCAGAGCCTAGCAGTGCCGGGGTATCGGGTGTCATTTAAAAGTGCAGTTGTCAGGGCTGGCAGAAAATGGAGCATGACTCTGTTCATCCCACAATGTAGCCTGGTGAAAATGGTCTCCTCTGTCTACTCTCTGGCAGTGTCCCAAATGGCACCATAGTCCCTATAAAGATTTGACCAGGGCCCAAGTAGTGCACTAAATAGGGAATAGGGTGCCATTGGGGACACACTTCTAATTCCTCTGAAAACTGCCTCTGCTTCTAATTTCCTCTGCTCCTCCATAACAGCCCTCTCTGCTCCTCCATAACAGCCCTCTCTGCTCCTCCATAGCAGCCCTCTCTGCTCCTCCATAGCAGCCCTCTCTGCTCCTCCATAGCAGCCCTCTCTGCTCCTCCATAACATTCCTCTCTGCTCCTCCATAACAGCCCTCTCTGCTCCTCCATAGCAGCCCTCTCTGCTCCTCCATAGCAGTCCTCTCTGCTCCTCCATAACAGCCCTCTCTGCTCCTCCATAGCAGCCCTCTCTGCTCCTCCATAACAGCCCTCTCTGCTCCTCCATAGCAGCCCTCTCTGCTCCTCCATAACAGCCCTCTCTGCTCCTCCATAACAGCCCTATCTGCTCCTCCATAACAGCCCTATCTGCTCCTCCATAACAGCCCTCTCTGCTCCTCCATAACAGCCCTCTCTGCTCCTCCATAACAGCCCTCTCTGCTCCTCCATAACAGCCCTCTCTGCTCCTCCATAACAGCCCTATCTGCTCCCCCATAACAGCCCTATCTGCTCCTCCATAACAGCCCTCTCTGCTCCTCCATAACAGCCCTCTCTGCTCCTCCATAACAGCCCTCTCTGCTCCTCCATAACAGCCCTCTCTGCTCCTCCATAACAGCCCTCTCTGCTCCTCCATAGCAGCCCTCTCTGCTCCTCCATAGCAGCCCTCTGCTCCTCCATAGCAGCTGTCTGCTCCTCCATAGCAGCCCTCTGCTCCTCCATAGCAGCCCTTTCTGAAAGTAAATCTCACCTTACACCCTATTTTACAGATAGTGGTGCACTACTGGCCAGAGCACTATTTGTCAGCCCTATGTTGCTCTGGTCTAAAGTAGTGCACTTTATCGGGAACAGGGTGCCATTTGAGACACATCCACTGTATAACAGTCTTCTGTATTCCTCCATAGCGTCATAGCAGCTCTGTCTACAGCCCCTCTGAGGTAGGTTAATGGACCGCTATTAAGAGCTGTATCTCTGCAGCATTGATTTCTCTTGTGTTGCACCAAATAAATATCTTGATAGATTTCTCTGAGAGGTGTGGATGCCAAGTGCCCTGGAAGTTCAGCCATATGTTTCTCACAGCCACGCTACATTACATTATTAATGAAGCTAATGCCACACATCTACCTTGAAGGAATAAGCTCACTTCAACTCAACACGCATATATGTATGCACACACACACACACACACACACACACACACACACACACACACACACACACACACACACACACACACACACACACACACACACACACACACACACACACACACACACACACACACACACACACACACACACACACACACACACACACACACACACACACACACACACACACACACACACACACACACACACACACACACACACAGTCAGAGGGGATTAGTGTAGAAAGCAGCTTGAGCTGTTTCAGAGTCAGACTGACAGCAGCAGAGCCAGACTTGACCTGTAGTGACTGACCTGATCTACTTTTGATAACATGTCACCAGGCTGGTCTGGATCCAAAATGGCGTCCTAAATCATATAAAGTAAGAGTAGATAGCCTTGGCTTTTGCGAGTCGGACCTACCAATCTCAGAGTGGACACTAACCACAAAGCCACTGAGTTGGTTATGGGCCCTGTTCAACAGTAGTGCACTACATATGAAAAGGTTATCATTTGGGACCCATTGAGGGGCTTCTCAGTAGTTGTGGTTAGTGTACTTACCTTAATGTTGTGGTTAGGGTACTTACCTTAGGGTTGTGGTTAGGGTATGTACGTTAGGGTTGTGGTTAGGGTACGTACCTTAATGTTGTGGTTAGGGTACGTACCTTAATGTTGTGGTTAGGGTACATACCTTAGGGTTCTGGTTAGGGTACTTACCTTGGGGTTGTGGTTAGGGTACGTACCTTAGGGTTGTGGTTAGGGTACTTACCTTGGGGTTGTGGTTAGGGTACTTACCTTGGGGTTGTGGTTAGGGTACTTACCTTAGGGTTGTGGTTAGGGTACTTACTTTAGGGTTCTGGTTAGGGTACTTACCTTAATGTTGTGGTTAGGGTACATACCTTAGGGTTCTGGTTAGGGTACTTACCTTAATGTTGTGGTTAGGGTACATACCTTAGGGTTCTGGTTAGGGTACTTACCTTAATGTTGTGGTTAGGGTACATACCTTAGGGTTCTGGTTAGGGTACTTACCTTAATGTTGTGGTTAGGGTACTTACCTTAGGGTTCTGGTTAGGGTACTTACCTTGGGGTTGTGGTTAGGGTACTTACCTTAGGGTTGTGGTTAGGGTACTTACCTTAGGGTTGTGGTTAGGGTACTTACCTTAATGTTGTGGTTAGGGTACTTACCTTAGGGTTGTGGTTAGGGTACTTACCTTAGGGTTGTGGTTAGGGTACTTACCTTAGGGTTGTGGTTAGGGTACTTACCTTAGGGTTGTGGTTAGGGTACTTACCTTAATGTTGTGGTTAGGGTACATACCTTAGGGTTCTGGTTAGGGTACTTACCTTAGGGTTGTGGTTAGGTACTTACCTTAGGGTTGTGGTTAGGGTACTTACCTTAATGTTGTGGTTAGGGTACATACCTTAGGGTTCTGGTTAGGGTACTTACCTTAGGGTTGTGGTTAGGGTACTTACCTTAGGGTTGTGGTTAGGGTACTTACCTTAATGTTGTGGTTAGGGTACATACCTTAGGGTTGTGGTTAGGGTACGTACCTTAATGTTGTGGTTAGGGTACATACCTTAGGGTTCTGGTTAGGGTACTTACCTTAGGGTTGTGGTTAGGGTACTTACCTTAGGGTTGTGGTTAGGGTACTTACCTTAGGGTTGTGGTTAGGGTACTTACCTTGGGGTTGTGGTTAGGGTACTTACCTTGGGGTTGTGGTTAGGGTTGTGGTTAGGGTACTTACCTTGGGGTTGTGTTTAGGGTACTTACCTTGGGGTTGTGGTTAGGGTACTTACCTTGGGGTTGTGGTTAGGGTACTTATCTTGGGGTTGTGGTTAGGGTACTTACCTTGGGGTTGTGGTTAGGGTACTTACCTTGGGGTTGTGGTTAGGGTACTTACCTTGGGGTTGTGGTTAGGGTACTTACCTTGGGGTTGTGGTTAGGGTACTTACCTTAGGGTTAGTGTGACGGAGCTTCAGTCTCCTCAGTAGTCTTTCCTCTTCCTGCAGGTCTCTGCAGTATACCTAGCTTTACTGTTGTGCCATTAATTCCATCTTCTCAGACTGTGTTAAACCTATCTGGAGAGCTTGTTTAGTCCCCTGTACAGTATGTAAAGATTACTATAAAATATACGATTAGAAGATTTTACAATATAAGATATCTTATTCTGGAGAGCCTGTATAGGCCTCTGTATGTGATGATACAAGATGTTATCTATGATAATGAATGACTTCCTTTCCGGAGAAACTCCTTTCTCAGCAGTTTTCCTGCAGGCTGGAGCAGAGAAGTAGCTTAGCTGTGTTCCTTTATTACCTGGGGCAACAACTGTCTTCCTACATCTAAAGCAAAGTTAAATAAAGGCATCCCTTGGTTTCTCTTCCTCCATTGCTCTCCTCTTCCTCTCATCTCAGATTAAGTATTGTAAACGAGGCTCCTTCCTCCATTAGAGCATCAGAGTCATTCACATTATTTCACTTTGTCTCTCTCTCTCTCTCTCTCTCTCTCTCTCTCTCTCTCTCTCTCTCTCTCTCTCTTCTCTCTCTCTCTCTCTCTCTCTCTCTCTCTCTCTCTCTCTGTTGAGTAAAAAGACAAGCTATGAATATGAAGTTTATGATTCAGTAAGGGGAATCGAAATGTGTGTGTGTCTGCGCGTGTGCATGTGTGTGAGTGGCTGGGGGGGTGTTAATTATATCCCATTGTGCTGGGTGTTCTCTCTCGACTAAGTGGAGTCAGAGAGATGGATACCAGAGTTATTATAGAGGTTAGGCCAGACACATGGATACCAGAGTTATTATAGAGGTTAGGCCAGACACATGGATACCAGAGTTATTATAGAGGTTAGGCCAGATAGATGGATACCAGAGTTATTATAGAGGTTAGACCAGATAGATGGATACCAGAGTTATTATAGAGGTTAGACCAGATAGATGGATACCAGAGTTATTATAGAGATTAGACCAGATAGATGGATACCAGAGTTATTATAGAGGTTAGACCAGATAGATGGATACCAGAGTTATTATAGAGGTTAGACCAGATAGATGGATACCAGAGTTATTATAGAGGTTAGGCCAGAGACATGGATACCAGAGTTATTATAGAGGTTAGACCAGATAGATGGATACCAGAGTTATTATAGAGGTTAGACCAGATAGATGGATACCAGAGTTATTATAGAGGTTAGACCAGATAGATGGATACCAGAGTTATTATAGAGGTTAGACCAGATAGATGGATACCAGAGTTATTATAGAGGTTAGACCAGATAGATGGATACCAGAGTTATTATAGAGGTTAGACCAGATAGATGGATACCAGAGTTATTATAGAGGTTAGGCCAGACACATGGATACCAGAGTTATTATAGAGGTTAGACCAGACACATGGATACCAGAGTTATTATAGAAGTTAGGCCAGAGACATGGATACCAGAGTTATTATAGAGGTTAGGCCAGGTAGATGGATACCAGAGTTATTATAGAGGTTAGGCCAGACACATGGATACCAGAGTTATTATAGAGGTTAGACCAGGTAGATGGATACCAGAGTTATTATAGAGGTTAGGCCAGGTAGATGGATACCAGAGTTATTATAGAGGTTAGGCCAGACACATGGATACCAGAGTTATTATAGAGGTTAGACCAGGTAGATGGATACCAGAGTTATTATAGAGGTTAGACCAGGTAGATGGATACCAGAGTTATTATAGAGGTTAGACCAGATAGATGGATACCAGAGTTATTATAGAGGTTAGACCAGATAGATGGATACCAGAGTTATTATAGAGGTTAGACCAGATAGATGGATACCAGAGTTATTATAGAGGTTATTGGATACCAGAGTTATTATAGAGGTTAGGCCAGAGACATGGATACCAGAGTTATTATAGAGGTTAGTCCAGATAGATGGATACCAGAGTTATTATAGAGGTTAGGCCAGAGACATGGATACCAGAGTTATTATAGAGGTTAGGCCAGAGACATGGATACCAGAGTTATTATAGAGGTTAGGCCAGAGACATGGATACCAGAGTTATTATAGAGGTTAGACCAGGTAGATGGATACCAGAGTTATTATAGAGGTTAGACCAGATAGATGGATACCAGAGTTATTATAGAGATAGATTAGACCAGATAGATGGATACCAGAGTTATTATAGAGGTTAGACCAGATAGATGGATACCAGATTATAGATGGATACCAGAGTTATTATAGAGGTTAGACCAGATTATGGATACCAGAGTTATTATAGAGGTTAGGCCAGATAGATGGATACCAGAGTTATTATAGAGGTTAGACCAGATAGATGGATACCAGAGTTATTATAGAGGTTAGGCCAGATAGATGGATACCAGAGTTATTATAGAGGTTAGACCAGATAGATGGATACCAGAGTTATTATAGAGGTTAGACCAGATAGATGGATACCAGAGTTATTATAGAGGTTAGGCCAGATAGATGGATACCAGAGTTATTATAGAGAGTTAGACCAGATAGATGGATACCAGAGTTATTATAGAGGTTAGACCAGATAGATGGATACCAGAGTTATTATAGAGGTTAGACCAGATAGATGGATACCAGAGTTATTATAGAGGTTAGACCAGATAGATGGATACCAGAGTTATTATAGAGGTTAGACCAGATAGATGGATACCAGAGTTATTATAGAGGTTAGGCCAGATAGATGGATACCAGAGTTATTATAGAGGTTAGACCAGATAGATGGATACCAGAGTTATTATAGAGGTTAGAGACATGGATACCAGAGTTATTATAGAGGTTAGGCCAGACATGGATACCAGAGTTATTATAGAGGTTAGACCAGATAGATGGATACCAGAGTTATTATAGAGGTTAGACCAGATAGATGGATACCAGAGTTATTATAGAGGTTAGACCAGATAGATGGATACCAGAGTTATTATAGAGGTTAGACCAGATAGATGGATACCAGAGTTATTATAGAGGTTAGACCAGATAGATGGATACCAGAGTTATTATAGAGGTTAGACCAGAGAGTTATTATAGAGGTTAGACCAGATAGATGGATACCAGAGTTATTATAGAGGTTAGACCAGATAGATGGATACCAGAGTTATTATAGAGGTTAGGCCAGATAGAGTTATTATAGAGGTGACCAGATAGATGGATACCAGAGTTATTATAGAGGTTAGACCAGATAGATGGATACCAGAGTTATTATAGAGGTTAGACCAGATAGATGGATACCAGAGTTATTATAGAGGTTAGACCAGATAGATGGATACCAGAGTTATTATAGAGGTTAGACCAGATAGATGGATACCAGAGTTATTATAGAGGTTAGACCAGATAGATGGATACCAGAGTTATTATAGAGGTTAGACCAGATAGATGGATACCAGAGTTATTATAGAGGTTAGACCAGATAGATGGATACCAGAGTTATTATAGAGGTTAGACCAGATAGATGGATACCAGAGTTATTATAGATTAGACCAGATAGATGGATACCAGAGTTATTATAGAGGTTAGACCAGATAGATGGATACCAGAGTTATTATAGAGATAGATGGATTAGACCAGATAGATGGATACCAGAGTTATTATAGAGGTTAGACCAGATAGATGGATACCAGAGTTATTATAGAGGTTAGACCAGATAGATGGATACCAGAGTTATTATAGAGGTTAGACCAGATAGATGGATACCAGAGTTATTATAGATTAGGATAGATGGATACCAGAGTTATTATAGATTAGACCAGATAGATGATACCAGAGTTAGAGGTTAGACCAGATAGATGGATACCAGAGTTATTATAGAGGTTAGACCAGATAGATGGATACCAGAGTTATTATAGAGGTTAGACCAGATAGATGGATACCAGATAGATGGATACCAGAGTTATTATAGAGTTAGACCAGATTATAGAGGTTAGACCAGATAGATGGATACCAGAGTTATTATAGAGGTTAGGCCAGATAGATGGATACCAGAGTTATTATAGAGGTTAGACCAGATAGATGGATACCAGAGTTATTATAGAGGTTAGACCAGATAGATGGATACCAGAGTTATTATAGAGTTATTAGAGGTTAGCCAGATAGATGGATACCAGGTTATTATAGAGGTTAGACCAGATAGATGGATATCAGAGTTATTATAGAGGTTAGACCAGATAGATGGATACCAGAGTTATTATAGAGGTAGATGGATACCAGACCAGATTAGATAGATGGATACCAGAGTTATTATAGAGGTTAGGCCAGATAGATGGATACCAGAGTTATTATAGAGGTTAGGCCAGATAGATGGATACCAGAGTTATTATAGAGGTTAGAGATAGATGGATACCAGAGTTATTATAGATGGATACCAGAGTTATTATAGAGGTTAGACCAGATAGATGGATACCAGAGTTATTATAGAGGATACCTGTTAGAGGTTAGGCCAGATAGATGGATACCAGAGTTATTATAGAGGTTAGACCAGATAGATGGATACCAGAGTTATTATAGAGGTTAGACCAGATAGATGGATACCAGAGTTATTATAGAGGTTAGGCCAGATAGATGGATACCAGAGTTATTATAGAGGTTAGACCAGATAGATGGATACCAGAGTTATTATAGAGGTTAGACCAGATAGATGGATACCAGAGTTATTATAGAGGTTAGACCAGATAGATGGATACCAGAGTTATTATAGAGGTTAGACCAGATAGATGGATACCAGAGTTATTATAGAGGTTAGACCAGATAGATGGATACCAGAGTTATTATAGAGGTTAGACCAGATAGATGGATACCAGATAGATGGATACCAGAGTTATTATAGAGGTTAGACCAGATAGATGATACCAGAGTTATTATAGAGGTTAGACCAGATAGATGGATACCAGAGTTATTATAGAGGTTAGAGCCAGATAGATGGATACCAGAGTTATTATAGAGGTTAGACCAGATGGATACCAGAGTTATTATAGAGGCTAGGCCAGATAGATGATAGATACCAGAGTTATTATAGAGGTTAGACCAGATAGATGGATACCAGAGTTATTATAGAGGTTAGACCAGATAGATGGATACCAGAGTTATTATAGAGGTTAGGCCAGATAGATGGATACCAGAGTTATTATAGAGGTTAGACCAGATAGATGGATACCAGAGTTATTATAGAGGTTAGACCAGATACCAGAGTTATTATAGAGGTTAGACCAGATAGATGGATACCAGAGTTATTATAGAGGTTAGACCAGATAGATGGATGAGTTATATAGAGGTTAGACCAGATAGATGGATATTATAGAGGTTAGACCAGATAGATGGATACCAGAGTTATTATAGAGGTTAGACCAGATAGATGGATACCAGAGTTATTATAGAGGTTAGACCAGATAGATGGATACCAGAGTTATTATAGAGGTTAGGATAGATGGATACCAGAGTTATTATAGAGGTTAGACCAGATAGATGGATACCAGAGTTATTATAGAGGTTAGACCAGATAGATGGATACCAGAGTTATTATAGAGGTTAGACCAGATAGATGGATACCAGAGAGGTTAGACCAGATAGATGGATACCAGAGTTATTATAGAGGTTAGACCAGATAGATGGATACCAGATAGATGGATAGATGGATACCAGAGTTATTATAGAGGTTAGACCAGATAGATGGATACCAGAGTTATTATAGAGGTTAGACCAGATAGATGGATACCAGAGTTATTATAGAGGTTAGACCAGATAGATGGATACCAGAGTTATTATAGAGGTTAGGATTAGAGTTATTATAGAGGTTAGACCAGATAGATGGATACCAGAGTTATTATAGAGGTTAGACCAGATAGATGGATACCAGAGTTATTATAGAGGTTAGAGATAGATGGATACCAGATAGATGGATAGATGGATACCAGAGTTATTATAGAGGTTAGACCAGATAGATGGATACCAGAGTTATTATAGAGGTTAGACCAGATAGATGGATACCAGAGTTATTATTAGACCAGATAGATGGATACCAGAGTTATTATAGAGGTTAGACCAGATATAGAGTTATTATAGAGGTTAGACCAGATAGATGGATACCAGAGTTATTATAGAGGTTAGACCAGATAGATGGATACCAGAGTTATTATAGAGGTTAGACCAGATAGATGGATACCAGAGTTATTATTATTAGAGGTTAGACCAGATAGATGGATACCAGAGTTATTATAGAGTTAGACCAGATAGATGGATATTATTATAGAGGTTAGACCAGATAGATGGATACCAGAGTTATTATAGAGGTTAGACCAGATAGATGGATACCAGAGTTATTATAGAGGTTAGACCAGATAGATGGATACCAGAGTTATTATAGAGGTTAGACCAGATAGATGGATTATTATAGAGGTTAGACCAGATAGATGGATACCAGAGTTATTATAGAGGTTAGACCAGATAGATGGATACCAGAGTTATTATAGAGGTTAGACCAGATAGATGGATACCAGAGTTATTATAGAGGTTAGACCAGATAGATGGATACCAGAGTTATTATAGAGGTTAGACCAGATAGATGGATACCAGAGTTATTATAGAGGTTAGACCAGATAGATGGATACCAGAGTTATTATAGAGGTTAGACCAGATAGATGGATACCAGAGTTATTATAGAGGTTAGACCAGATAGATGGATACCAGAGTTATTATAGAGGTTGGAGAGAGTTATTATAGAGGTTAGACAGATAGATGGATACCAGAGTTATTATAGAGGTTAGACCAGATAGATGGATACCAGAGTTATTATAGAGGTTAGACCAGATAGATGGATACCAGAGTTATTAGACCAGATAGATGGATACCAGAGTTATTATAGGAGATAGATGGATACCAGAGTTATTATAGAGGTTAGGCCAGATAGATGGATACCAGAGTTATTATAGAGGTTAGACCAGATAGATGGATACCAGAGTTATTATAGAGGTTAGACCAGATAGATGGATACCAGAGTTATTATAGAGGTTAGACCAGATAGATGGATACCAGAGTTATTATAGAGGTTAGACCAGATAGATGGATACCAGAGTTATTATAGAGGTTAGACCAGATAGATGGATACCAGAGTTATTATAGAGGTTAGACCAGATAGATGGATACCAGAGTTATTATAGAGGTTAGACCAGATAGATGGATACCAGAGTTATTATAGAGGTTAGACCAGATAGATGGATACCAGAGTTATTATGGGTCGGAGAGAAAACTCACTCATTTTGTCATGCGGCAGAGAAAAATATTTTACATTTTAAAGCTAATTTCCTGCAATTCTACCCATTTTGCCATGACTTAATAATGGTATCTGAGTGAGAGCGGCTAACAAAATCAATGGGAGCACCCTGAAAGTCAGGGCTCCTGGCCACATGCCTGCGTGCCGGTCAGTATTCAGCCCTGATTACTACCAAGTTAGATAACTTACTGAACTAACTGAAGCAGTCAAAACGTTGTTAGCCGACATGGCTAATTGAGTGACTGTCAGTGACGGACAAAACAAAGAGAAAAACTGATACGCTGATACACAAAGAAATGTTGAATTTGCACCTTGTGCATTCTTCTATTCTACCTCTCAACGGTAAGTTAAAATCCCTACTGAGTTCCCCCCAGAACTCAGTAGATTCCCTAAGCGACCACTATGTCCCTTATACCTGGGCCGACCCTGGTCATCCATGAATACATATCGTAACATGAGATCTGCGTCTGCTGTGCTTCGGGCTCTCAGCTTGCTCTACAATGGACCGTCTACAAAGCATCAGCATCAACTATACTCAGCTGTGAACCTGAATGAGAGTCAAAAACCTTTGTCAAGAGAGTCAAAAACCACCGTGCTTCTACACCTGCATTGCTTGCTGTTTGGGGTTTTAGGCTGGGTTTCTGTACAGCACTTTGAGATATCAGCTGATGTACGAAGGGCTATATAAATACATTTGATTTGATTTGATTAGAAAAACCTTCAATAGAAGCTCCCAATCACCTACTTCACATCCAGCTAGCTAGATGTGCTATTGGCTGTTCTGTTAGCAGTGAGTGAATGGATGGCCCTCCACCTCCCTATCTCATCTCATTTCATCTCTGTGAGAGGTGAAAGCTGCTGACTCTGTTCTTGTCACAGTGAGTGTTGGCTAGCTAGCTGGCCTGCAAGTTGCCCTTGTTGTGCTGAGGGTGAATAAAGGCCTTTATCCTGCCTGTCCTTGTTGTTGAGCCAAGCAGCAACCACAACATGCTCTGTGCTGAGTAGCTGGGATGGCTGACGTGGTGGGAGAGGGATGGAGGGATGGAGAGATGGAGGGATGAAAAGGAAGAATGTGTTATGATGAGAACCCATCCACGTGAGGTTTAATAAAATCTGTATGTGTGAGTGTGTGTGTGTGGGTGTACTGTACATGTGTGTGTGTGTGTGTGTGTGCGTGTGGGTGTACTGTAATTGTGTGTGTGTGTGTGGGTGTACTGTACATGTGTGTGTGTGTGTGTGCCATAGCAGCCGTATGTTCTATCTCTCTCTCTCCTCCTTCTATTCTGCTCTCTATGTCCCTCTCTCTCTCTCCTCCTTCTCTTCTGCTCTCTATGTCCCTCACTCTCTCTCCTCCTTCTATTCTGCTCTCTATGTCCCTCTCTCTGTCTCTCTCTGTCTCTGTCTCTCTCTCTCTCTCTCTCTCTCTCTCTCTCTCTCTCTCTCTCTCTCTCTCTCTCTCTCTCTCTCTCTCTCTCTCTCTCTCTCTCTCTCTCTCTCTCTCTCTCTGTGACTCAGACCCTCTCTGGCATCCATGTTCTCTAATCTCAGCCATTTGAAAAGGGGTATTTTAGGATGCTATTTGAGTGTTTGCCAGCTGTGTACTGTGTTGTCTTTGATCATTGCAGCAGGCAGATCTTCAAGAAGAGAAAACATTGTGAGAAACTCTGGAACTCAGAAACTACTTTAATCAGCAGGTTGTAACACGTTGGAAAAGTTCCCTGCTCTGATTTCCTCCCCAGCTACTGTTTAAACTGTATAGTGCTGCGTCTGTAGTGTCACCTGCACGCACTCAGGTGTGTGTGTGGGCAGGGGCTAAGAGCTGTGGCTAGGGGTTTGGAGCTAAGAGCTGTGGCTAGGGGTTTGGAGCTAAGAGCTGTGGCTAGGGGTTTGGAGCTAAGAGCTGTGGCTAGGGGTTTGGAGCTAAGAGCTGTGGCTAGGGGTTTGGAGCTAAGAGCTGTCGCTAGGGGCAGGGGCTAAGAGCTTTGGCTAGGGGCAAGGGCTAAGAGCTGTGGCTAGGGGTTTGGAGCTAAGAGCTTTGGCTAGGGGCAGGGGCTAAGAGCTGTGGCTAGGGGTTTGGAGCTAAGAGCTTTGGCTAGGGGCAGGGGCTAAGAGCTGTGGCTAGGGGCAGGGGCTAAGAGCTGTGGCTAGGGGCAGGGGCTAAGAGCTGTGGCTAGGGGCAGGGGCTAGGAGCTGTGGCTAGGGGCAGGGGCTAAGAGCTTTGGCTAGGGGCAGGGGCTAAGAGCTGTGGCTAGGGGCAGGGGCTAAGAGCTGGGGTGAGGGGCTAGGTATAGGGTCTAGGTGAAGGGGCTAGGTGTAAGGGCTAGGGGGCTGGGTAAGAGCTGGGGCTAGGGGCTAGATGTAGGGCTAGTTGTAGGGGCCAGCTGTAGGTGCTAGATGTAAGGGCTAATGGTGGACTTAGAACTATGAAGAAAAGAGGGGAGGAGGGAGGGGAGAGAAGGGAGGAGGGAGAGGAGAAAAGGGAGTAGGGAGAGGAGAGAAGGGAGGAGGGAGAGGAGAGAAGGGAGGTGGGAGGAGGGGGATGAGAGAGGAGAGAAGGGAGGAGGGAGAGGAGAAGAAGGAGGAGGGAGAGGAGAGAAGGGAGGAGGGAGAGGAGAGAAGGGAGGAGTGAGAGGAGAGAAGGGAGGAGGGAGAGGAGAGAAGGGAGGAGGGAAAGGAGAGAAGGGAGGAGGGAGGAGGGGGATGAGAGAGGAGAGAAGGGAGGAGGGAGAGGAGAGAAGGGAGGAGGGAGGAGGGGGATGAGAGAGGAGAGAAGGGAGAGGTGAGAAGGGAGGAGTGAGAGGAGAGAAGGGAGGAGGGAGAGGAGAGAAGGGAGAGGAGAGAAGGGAGGAGGGAGGAGGGGGAGGAGAGAGGAGAGAAGGGAGAGGTGAGAAGGGAGGAGGGAGAGGAGAGAAGGGAGAAGGGAGAGGAGAGAAGGGAGAAGGGAGAGGAGAGAAGGGAGGAGGGAGGAGGGAGAAGGAGAAGGAGGAGAGAGGAGAGAAGGGAGGAGAGAAGGGAGGAGGGAGGAGGGGGATGAGAGAGGAGAGAAGGGAGAGGTGAGAAGGGAGGAGGGAGAGGAGAGAAGGGAGAAGGGAGAGGAGAGAATGGAGAAGGGAGAAGGGAGAGGAGAGAAGGGAGAAGGGAGAAGGGAGAAGGGAGAGGAGATAACTTTCAACTGCTACAAACACACCAGCTCTACTTCAGTAGGTGCTGAGATGAAGTTCATGTCACATACCTTTGCCCCTGAGTCAGAGTGAATACCTGTCTGTAAGTGTGTATCATTTGCGTACAGTGTGATGAAACTGTCTGAGTCTGTCGTGGTTTGTAAAAAAGCTACTCCTCCCTCTATCACTCCCTCTCCCTATAACATAAACTCTGAGATAAAGGAGAGATGTCTGTTTTGATGGCAGGGTTCATTGAGAGAGGGAAGCTTACTACTGTACAGCACAGCCTGAGCCTCCTCTCCTCTCTCTCTCTATTTATCTATCTTTATCTTTATCTCTCTCTCTGTCTCTTTCTCTCCCTCCATTCATCTATCTTTATCTCTCTCTCTCTCTCTCTCTCTCTCTCTCTCTCTCTCTCTCTCTCTCTCTCTCTCTCTCTCTCTCTCTCTCTCTCTCTCTCTCTTGCCTATCTCTTTCTCTCTTCAGGTTGTTAAAAAGCCATGAATCTTTATATTATTAAAGAGTCATGAATCTTTATTATCCTAGAGATTGTATATGGGCTGGTTTTGCTTACATCACAAGATCACCAATTAGAATTTATAAATTCAAATCCTTTTTCATGTAGTGGCTATCCTTCTTCTTTATGAAAACACCTTTCTCTTGTGAACAAAAATGTGTTTTTGTAAAACATACACACACATATATATATGAAATACTAGCAGTGAGCTTGGATGACGTTAAAAAGCATTTAGTGAAGTAATCTAAGATCCAGTTGTTTTAGTTGATTAAACCTCATGACTCCTCAACACAACATGAGTGGCTCTTCTACACTCCTCTAGTGTTTGTTTTCCTTTCTCTTTCACAGCATCCTGCTTTAGGAAATGGAAGAGTTGTTTGTCCTTTCAGCTGGGTTCCGTTGTCTTTGTGTGTGTGTGTCTGAATCAGCATATCAGCCATGCTGGCAGGGCGTGTGTGTTTGTGTAGAGTGTAGTGTGCGTGTGTGAGAGAGAGGACAGGGCCCCTCAGATCGCCGTACGCCTGCCTGCACACACACACAGCAGCCCTCTCTCTAATATGGCCTGACAGGCTGACAGGATTGCTGAGCTCTTTATCTGGGGCCCTTGCCTCTCCTACACAGAGACGGAGAGAGTTTGTGTGTGTGTGTGTCTTTTTCTGGGCCCCGCGTGCTCGTTGGTCCCGGTGTATGCGTCAGTGTGTGTGTGTGACCCCAGCAGTTCCCCTGAGAGAGTTCATTAACCCCGAAACAGAGTCAGGCTGATCTCCATGGTGATGGGACAATGGAGGACCTCTTTATGGACTGCTAGCTCTCACTGTATAGAAGACTGAAACACACACACACACACACACACACACACACACACACACACACACACACACACACACACACACACACACACACACACACACACACACACACACACACACACACACACACACACACACACACACACACACACACACACACACACACACACACACACACATATGGCCTGTTTCACACCACAACCCACTAGTAATGATTCTGCAGACAAACGTACACTGAAAATATCACACATTACATCAATGAATAATGCACATGAAAGTTGTATGTTGGCAAGCGGTTACTGGTGATATGGCCCTCAGGGACCACACCTGGTCATGATACGTATCCACCCAGGATATTGCGTGTGTGTACGTGTGTTTTTTGAGGTGTGGTCATTGAAAGCCATATCATCAGTACACACACACACACACACACACACACACACACACACACACACACACACACACACACACACACACACACACACACACACACACACACACACACACACACACACACACACACACACACACACACACACACACACACACACACACACACACACACAGTTCTATAATTAGATTGGAATTATTTGATGGTTCCCACAATTAGAGAGGACTGGGAAATACTGAGGCTACTTTCAAATGGGTGGTATAGAATGTGTGTGTGTGTGTGTGCATGAGTACATGTGGGGTTTAGAGCCAAACACTGTGTTTGAGGTTAATGTGGAGTTAATTCATGTGTGAGTGTGTGATGGTTTCTTTGCAACAGAGTAAAGTTGTTTAGCAGAGAAGTAGTGGAAAGATAAATAGAACAACAGAAAGGATGATTTTCTCCTCCCTCTCTTCTGCTCTCTCTGTCCCTCTCTCTCTCCTCCCTCTCTTCTGCTCTCTATGTCCCTCTCTCTCTCCTCCCTCTCTTCTGCTCTCTATGTCCCTCTCTCTCTCCTCCCTCTCTTCTGCTCTCTATGTCCCTCTCTCTCTCCTCCCTCTCTTCTGCTCTCTATGTCCCTCTCTCTCCCTCTCTCTGCTCTCTATGTCCCTCTCTCTCTCCTCCCTCTCTCTGCTCTCTATGTCCCTCTCTCTCTCCCCTCCCTCTCTTCTGCTCTCTATGTCCCTCTCTCTCTCCTCCCTCACTTCTGCTCTCTATGTCCCTCTCTCTCTCCTCCCTCTCTTCTGCTCTCTATGTCCCTCTCTCTCTCCTCCCTCTCTACTGCTCTCTCTGTCCCTCTCTCTCTCCTCCCTCTCTTCTGCTCTCTATGTCCCTCTCTCTCTCCTCCCTCTCTTCTGCTCTCTATGTCCCTAACTCTCTCCTCCCTCTCTTCTGCTCTCTATGTCCCTAACTCTCTCCTCCCTCTCTTCTGCTCTCTATGTCCCTCTCTCCTCCCTCTCTTCTGCTCTCTATGTCCCTCTCTCTCTCCTCCCTCTCTTCTGCTCTCTATGTCCCTCTCTCTCTCCTCCCTCTCTTCTGCTCTCTATGTCCCTCTCTCTCTCCTCCCTCTCTTCTGCTCTCTATGTCCCTCTCTCTCTCCTCCCTCTCTTCTGCTCTCTATGTCCCTCTCTCTCTCCTCCCTCACTTCTGCTCTCTATGTCCCTCTCTCTCTCCTCCCTCTCTTCTGCTCTCTATGTCCCTCTCTCTCTCCTCCCTCTCTACTGCTCTCTCTGTCCCTCTCTCTCCTCCCTCTCTTCTGCTCTCTATGTCCCTCTCTCTCTCCTCCCTCTCTTCTGCTCTCTATGTCCCTAACTCTCTCCTCCCTCTCTTCTGCTCTCTATGTCCCTCTCTCCTCCCTCTCTTCTGCTCTCTATGTCCCTCTCTCTCTCCTCCCTCTCTTCTGCCCTCTATGTCCCTCTCTCTCTCCTCCCTCTCTTCTGCTCTCTATGTCCCTCTCTCTCACTCTCTCTCTCCTCCCTCTCTTCTGCTCTCTATGTCCCTCTCTCTCACTCTCTCTCCCCTCCCTCTCTTCTGCTCTCTATGCCCCCCTCTCTCTCCCCCTCCTTCTCTTCTGCTCTCTATGTCCCCCTCTCTCTCTCTCTCTCTCTCTCTCTCTCTCTCTCTCTCTCTCTCTCTCTCTCTCTCTCTCTCTCTCTCCCTCCTCCTCTTCTGCTCTCTATGTCCCTCTCTCTCTATCTCTCCTCCCTCTCTTCTGCTCTCTATGTCCCTCTCTCTCTCTCTCTCTCTCTCTCTCTCTCTCTCTCTCTCTCTCTCTCTCTCTCTCTCTCTCTCTCTCTCTCTCTCTCCTCCTCCTCTTCTGCTCTCAATGACCCTCCCTCTCTCTATCTCTCCTCCCTCTCTACTGCTCTCTATGACCCTCTCTCTCTCTCTCTCCTCCTTCTCTTCTGCTTTCTATGTCCCTCCCTCTCTCTATCTCTCCTCCCTCTCTACTGCTCGCTATGTCCCTCTCTCTATATCTCTCCTCCCTCTCTTCTGCTCTCTATGTCCCCCTCTCTCTCTCTCCCTTCCTTCTCTTCTGCTCTCTATGTTCCTCTCTCTCTCTCTCTCTCTCTCTCTCTCTCTCTCTCTCTCTCTCTCTCTCTCTCTCTCTCTCTCTCTCTCTCTCTCTCTCTCTCTCTCTCCCCTCCTCCTCTTCTGTTCTCTATGTTCCTCTCTCTCTCTCTCTCTCCTCCTCTTCTGCTCTCTATGTCCCTCTCTCCCTCTCTCTCTCCTCCTTCTCTTCTGCTCTATATGTCCCTCTCTCTCCTCCTTCTCTTCTGCTCTCTATGTCCCTCACTCTCTCTCTCCTCCTTCTATTCTGCTCTCTATGCCCCCCCCTCTCTCTCTCTCTCTCTCTCTCTCTCTCTCTCTCTCTCCCTCTCTTTCACTGAAGTGAGTCAGATCTTCTCTCCTCTGATCCCTTTCTCTCTGGCTCCAATGGATTTTGTGTGTATGTGTGTGTGTGTGTTTGTAAGTATGTGTGTGTGTATGTGTGTCTGTGTGTATGTATGTGTGTATGTGTGTGTCAGACATCCAATGATACTCATCTCAGAGCATAGGAAGTGGTATTGGGGGTAAAACACAAGATCCACCCCCCCTGCTCTATTAACATTATCCCATGTTTCCATCATTTCAGACTGATCGTATTAACTGGACAGACAGAACTGGGTCTAGATTACAAATCCTCATCATTTATAGATGAATGAAATTACGCTCAGACGTGAAGTTGCCCAAACTCTCTCAGTATTTCACTACAAGCAGGTCAAATGACTCCCTATTCTCCATGTATTGGAGCTTCACTGTGCAATCTGGATCATCATTGGAAGCAATTTCCAAATGCCTGAAGGTACCACGTTCATCTGTACAAACAATAGTATGCAAGTATAAACACCATGGGACCACGCAGCCGTCATACCGCTCAGGAAGGAGTTCTGTCTCCTAGAGATGGACATACTTTGGTGTGAAAAGTGCAAATCAATCCCAGAACAACAGCAAATGACCTTGTCAAGACGCTGGAGGAAACAGATACAAAAGTTTCTATATCCACAGTAAAACTAATCCGATATCGACATAACCTGAAAGGCCGCTCAGCAAGGAAGAAGCCACTGCTCCAAAACCGCCATAAAAAAGCCAGACTACGGTTTGCAACTGCACATAGGGACAAAGATCATACTTTTTGGAAAAATGTCCTCTGGTCTGATGAAACAAAAATAGAACTGTTTGGCCATAATGACCATCATTATGTTTGGAGGGAAAGGGGGGAAACTGTATGCCGAAGAACACCATCTCAACCGTGAAGCACGGGGGTGGCAGCATCATGTTGTGGGGGTGCTTAGCTGCAGGAGTGACTGGTGCACTTCACAAAATAGATGGCATCATGAGGATGGAAAATTATGTGGATATATTGAAGCAACATCTCAAGACATCAGTCAGGAAGTTATAGCTTCGTCACAAATGGGTCTTCCAAATGGACAATGACCCCAAGCATACTTCCAAAGTTGTGGCAAAATGGCTCAAGGACAACAAAGTCAAGATATTGGAGTGGCCATCACAAAGCCCTGACCTCAACCCTTTGTGGGCAGAACTGAAAAAGTGTGTGTGAGCAAGTAGGCCTACAAACCTGACTCAGTTACACCAGCTGTCAGGAGGAATGGGACAAAACTTATTGTGGGAGGCTTGTGGAAGGCTACCCAAAATGTTTGACCCACGTTAAACACTTTAAAGGCAATGCTACCAAATACTCATTGAGTGTATGTAAACTTCTGGCCCACTGGGAATGTGGTGAAATAAATAAAAGCTGAAATAAATCATTCTTTCTACTATTATTCTGACATTTCACATTCTTAAAATAAAGTGGTGATCCTAACTGACCTAAGACAGGGAATTTCTTTACCAGGATTACATGTCAGGAATTGTGAAAAACTGAGTTTAAATGTATTTGGCTAAGGTGTATGTAAACCTCCGACTTCAACTGTGTAGACAGTATAATAACATACAGCGTGTGTGATTGTGTAGGTCCATACGTCGGTCCATGTTCCGAGGACATCGCGAGATCCCTTTAACCACTTGCTCCTACCTGGCACGCAGGCGTCCCATCTAGAGCTCTGGAAATGCAAATGCGCTACGCTAAATGCTAATAGTATTAGTTAAAACTCAAACGTTCATTAAAATACACATGCAGGGTATTGAATTAAAGCTACACTCGTTGTGAATCCAGGCAACAAGTCAGATTTTTAAAATGCTTTTCGGCGAAAGCATGAGAAGCTATTATCTGATAGCATGTAACACCACAAAAGACACGCAGGGGACGTAAACAAAATAATTAGCATATTCGGCGCTACACAAACCGCACAATAAAATATAAAACATTCATTACCTTTGACCATCTTCTTTGTTGGCACTCCTAGATGTCCCATAATCACTATTGGGTCTTTTTTCCGATTAAATCGGTCCATATATAGCCTAGATATCGTTCTATGTAGACTGTATGATAAACGGAAAAAAAGAGCGTTTCATAACGTAACGTCATTTTTTAAAATTCAAAAAGTCGACGATAAACTTTCACAAAACACTTCGAAATACTTTTGTAATGCAACTTTAGGTATTAGTACACGTTAATAAGCGATAAAATTCATCAGGAGGCGACGTAACTTCTAAGAGCGTCTGCTAAATGACTTAAATGTAAATGTAAATGTATAGGTGTCGTCTGGAAAAAAACATGGCCGAGAGAGCTCGACCAAAACATCCGGTCGGAGAACGGAGAGAAGGAGTTCCCTTGAACCGGTTAGACCAAGAATCAATTGCGAATCAAATGACAAGACTCTAGACAACGTGTGGTAGCTGTAGGCGCTGAAACATCGGTCTCATGTAATTCAGTTCACTTTGAACAATTCCTGGAAGTAAGGGCAAGGATATTTATTTCCATTTTCAGTGATCAGGTTTTCCTGCGCTATTCGATGAAACTCACGCTCTGTTAAAGTCACAGCCATGATTTAACCAGTTTTAGAAACGTCAGAGTGTTTGCTATCCACACATACGAATCATATGCATATACTATATTCCTGGCATGAGTAGCAGGGCGCTGAAATGTTGCGCGATTTTTAACAGAATGTTCGAAAAAGTAGAGGGTCGACTTAAGAGGTTAACCCCCCTAAGGTCTATGGGCCCGGGGTTTCTACTAACATAACATATTGTTTTAAGGTGGTCATATCAAGGATCATTTAGCTATGCAATGTCTTACTTTAGGTCCCTTGTAAGTATAAAAAAGGATGAAACATTTCATTTGACCATACTGATATTATCCCATAGCAATGCATTGAACAACATATTCATACATGGCAAAACAGTCCAAAAATCAAATTAAAGGAAGTGTGTTTTGAAGTATCTGTCCTATATCTGAGAGATATTAGAAAGGTCAGGAAATGTTCTTATTATTTTTCTTACCCATATTTAACCCATTTGTTGGCACTACAGTGCTTTCATATACACTAACTGGCCAGTTTTATTAGGTACACCCATCTAGTACCAGGTCAGACTCCTCTATGCCTCCAGAACAGCTTGAATTCTTCAGGGCATGGATTCTATAAGTTGTGGTGTTCAAACATTGCTCAATTGGTATCAAGTGACCTAACCTGTGGCAGTAAATCATTCCCCACACCATTACACCACCGCTACCAGCCGGTACTGTTGACTTCAGGCAGGATGGGGCCTTAGACTCATGCTGCTTATGCCAAATCCTGACTCTGCCTTCAGCATGACGTAACAGGAACCAAGATTTGTCAGACCAGGCAATGTTTTTCCAGTCCTTTAATTGTCCAGTGTTGGCGATTGAGTTCCCACTGGAGCCGTTCATTTTTGATTCTTTAGCCCATCCATGACAAGGCCCAATGAGTTGTAGCCCATCCATGACAAGGCCCAATGAGTAGTAGCCCATCCATGACAAGGCCCAATGAGTTGTAGCCCATCCATGACAAGGCCCAATGAGTTGTAGCCCATCCATGACAAGGCCCAATGAGTTGTAGCCCATCCATGACAAGGCCCAATGAGTTGTAGCCCATCCATGACCCATCCATGACAAGCCCAATGAGTAGTAGCCCATCCATGACAAGGCCCAATGAGTTGTAGCCCATCCATGACATCCATGACAAGGCCCAATGAGTTGTAGCCCATCCATGACAAGGCCCAATGAGTTGTAGCCCATCCATGACAAGGCCCAATGAGTTGTAGCCCATCCATGACAAGGCCCAATGACAAGTGAGTTGTAGCCCATCCATGACAAGGCCCAGACAAGGCCCAATCCCATCCATGACAAGGCCCAATGAGTAGTAGCCCATCCATGACAAGGCCCAATGAGTCCATCCATGACAAGGCCCAATGAGTTGTAGCCCATCCATGACAAGGCCCAATGAGTTGTAGCCCATCCATGACAAGGCCCAATGAGTTGTAGCCCATCCATGACAAGGCCCAATGAGTTGTAGCCCATCCATGACAAGGCCCAATGAGTTGTAGCCCATCCATGACAAGGCCCAATGAGCCCAATGAGTTGTAGCCCATCCATGACAAGGCCCAATGAGTAGTAGCCCATCCATGGAGTTGTAGCCCATCCATGGCAAGGCCCAATGAGTTGTAGCCCATCCATGACAAGGCCCAATGAGTAGTAGCCCATCCATGACAAGGCCCAATGAGTTGTAGCCCATCCATGACAAGGCCCAATGAGTTGTAGCCCATCCATGACAAGGCCCAATGAGTTGTAGCCTCATGGCAAGGCCCAATGAGTTGTAGCCCATCCAGGCCCAATGAGTTGTAGCCCATCCATGGCAAGGCCCAATGAGTTGTAGCCCATCCATGACAAGGCCCAATGAGTTGTAGCCCATCCATGACAAGGCCCAATGAGTTGTAGCCCATCCATGACAAGGCCCAATGAGTTGTAGCCCATCCATGAGTTGTAGCCCATCCATGACAAGGCCCAATGAGTTGTAGCCCATCCATGACAAGGCCCAATGAGTTGTAGCCCATCCATGACAAGGCCCAATGAGTTGTAGCCCATCCATGACAAGGCCCAATGAGTTGTAGCCCATCCATGACAAGGCCCAATGAGTTGTAGCCCATCCATGACAAGGCCCAATGAGTTGTAGCCCATCCATGACAAGGCAATGAGTTGTAGCCATCCATGACAAGTGAGTTGTAGCCCATCCATGACAAGGCCCAATGAGTTGTAGCCCATCCATGACAAGGCCCAATGAGTTGTAGCCCATCCATGACAAGGCCCAATGAGTTGTAGCCCATCCATGACAAGGCCCAATGAGTTGTAGCCCATCCATGAGTTGTAGCCCATCCATGACAAGGCCCAATGAGTTGTAGCCCATCCATGACAAAGCCCAATGAGTTGTAGCCCATCCATCACAAGGCCCAATGAGTTGTAGCCCATCCATCACAAGGCCCAATGAGTTGTAGCCCATCCATCACAAGGCCCAATGAGTTGTAGCCCATCCATCACAAGGCCCAATGAGTTGTAGCCCATCCATCACAAGGCCCAATGAGTTGTAGCCCATCCATCACAAGGCCCAATGAGTTGTAGCCCATCCATGACAAGGCCCAATGAGTTGTAGCCCATCCATGACAATCCATGGCCCAATGAGTTGTAGTCCATGACAAGGCCCAATGAGTTGTAGCCCATCCATGACAAGGCCCAATGAGTTGTAGCCCATCCATGACAAGGCCCAATGAGTTGTAGCCCATCCATGACAAGGCCCAATGAGTTGTAGCCCATCCATGACAAGGCCCAATGAGTTGTAGCCCATCCATGACAAGGCCCAATGAGTAGTAGCCCATCCATGACAAGGCCCAATGAGTTGTAGCCCATCCATGGCAAGGCCCAATGAGTTGTAGCCCATCCATGGCAAGGCCCAATGAGTTGTAGCCCATCCATGACAAGGCCCAATGAGTTGTAGCCCATCCATGACAAGGCCCAATGAGTTGTAGCCCATCCATGACAAGGCCCAATGAGTTGTAGCCCATCCATGACAAGGCCCAATGAGTTGTAGCCCATCCATGACAAGGCCCAATGAGTTGTAGCCCATCCATGACAAGGCCCAATGAGTTGTAGCCCATCCATGACAAGGCCCAATGAGTTGTAGCCCATCCATGACAAGGCCCAATGAGTTGTAGCCCATGAGTTGTAGCCCATCCATGACAAGGCCCAATGAGGCCCAATGAGTTTGTAGCCCATCCATGACAAGGCCCAATGAGTTGTAGCCCATCCATGACAAGGCCCAATGAGTTGTAGCCCATCCATGACAAGGCCCAATGAGTTGTAGCCCATCCATGACAAGGCCCAATGAGTTGTAGCCCATCCATGACAAGGCCCAATGAGTTGTAGCCCATCCATGACAAGGCCCAATGAGTTGTAGCCCATCCATGACAAGGCCCAATGAGTTGTAGCCCATCCATGACAAGGCCCAATGAGTTGTAGCCCATCCATGACAAGGCCCAATGAGTTGTAGCCCATCCATGACAAGGCCCAATGAGTTGTAGCCCATCCATGACAAGGCCCAATGAGTTGTAGCCCATCCATGACAAGGCCCAATGAGTTGTAGCCCCATCCATCCATGACAAGGCCCAATGAGTTGTAGCCCATCCATGACAAGGCCCAATGAGTTGTAGCCCATCCATGACAAGGCCCAATGAGTTGTAGCCCATCCATGACAAGGCCCAATGAGTTGTAGCCCATCCATGACAAGGCCCAATGAGTTGTACCCCATCCATGACAATGCCCAATGAGTTGTAGCCCATCCATGACAAGGCCCAATGAGTTGTAGCCCATCCATGACAAGGCCCAATGAGTTGTAGCCCATCCATGACAAGGCCCAATGAGTTGTAGCCCATCCATGACAAGGCCCAATGAGTTGTAGCCCATCCATGACAAGGCCCAATGAGTTGTAGCCCATCCATGACAAGGCCCAATGAGTTGTAGCCCATCCATCACAAGGCTCAATGGGTTGTAGCCCATCCATCACAAGGCCCAATGAGTCGTTCTGAGATGCCGTTCTGCACACCACTGTTGTACTTGAGCCATTAGATGCCTGTTTGTGGCCTGCCTGTTAGCTTGCACAATTCTTTCCATTCTCCTTTGACCTCTCTCATCAACAAGCTGTTTTCTCTCACAGGACTGCTGATGACTGGAGTTTTTTTGTTTGTCGCATCATTTTCGGTAAACTCTAGACACTGTTGTGCGTGAAAATCCCAGGAGGGCGGCCGTTTCTGAGATACTGGAACTGGTGCGCCTGGCACCGATGATCATACCACGCTCAAAGTTGCTTATGTCACTTGTTTTGCCCATTCTATAACATTCAATCAAACAGTAACTGAATGCCTCAATGCCTGTAATGCTTCTTTATAAAGCTAGCCACAGCCACGTGACTCACTGTCTGTAGGAGCGAACCATTTTCATGAACAGGATGGTGTACCTAATAAACTGGCCACTGAGTGCAACCTTCCATAAAACAACCGACATGTTCATGAGATTCTCACCTTTCGATGGTGGTGACATATTAGTGTGTAGCCCAAGCTGTTCAGACGCTACAGACAGAAGTTGGCAGATCAGCTGTACCGACTTCAGACGAGTCCCGTGACACTTGTGGTCATAGAACAAAACGGGGAACAACATCATGTTTGTGAGAGTCTCATCTTTCCTTAGAGGGTTCATATTTGTTTTTAGACAAAACCACTTGGATGCTACAGACGTTTTTGTGAGAAGATGATGTCGGGATGTCTCCTGGTCTGACAAACACTGCTGTAGCTGTGCCACCTTCCATCCATCGACCCTAATCCACTACTAGGGGCAACGGTGACGCTATTACCAACAAGTAGTGGACGGGGATAGCTCCCAGGGTCATGTGTTTGTTTATCACAAACCTTAACCGTTAACTTAACCATTCAGAGCTGTTTTTGTTTTAACCCTATCCCAAACCTTAACCCTAAATGCAGGAGGAGCCGCAGCAGGAGGAGCCGCATAATGGAGCAGCAGCGGCAGGAGGAGCAGCAGCAGGAGGAGCAGCATAATGGAGGAACAGTAGCAGGAGGAGCAGCATAATGGCGGAGGAGCAGCATAATGGAGGAGCAGCAGCAGGAGGAGCAGCATAATGGAGGAGGAGCAGCATAATGGACGAGCCGCAGCAGGAGGAGCAGCATAATGGAGGAGGAGCAGCATAATGGAGGAGGAGCAGCATAATGGAGGAGCTACAGCAGGAGGAGCAGCAGCAGGAGGAGCAACCCAGGATGTCCACAACACCTCAAAAATTGACATTTTGAGCAGAATCTGAATTCAAACTGGTCAAACCAGAAGATCTTGTTGTGTGTATGTTTGTGTGTGTGTTTGTGTGTGTTTTTGTGTGTGTGTGTTTGTGTGTGTTTTTGTGTGCATGTTTGTGTGTATGTTTGTGTGTGTGTTTGTGTGTATGTTTGTTTGTGTGTTTGTGTGTGTGTGTGTTTGTGTGTGTATGTGTGTGTGTGTGTTTGTGTGTATGTGTGTGTGTGTTTGTGTGTGTGTTTGTGTGTATGTTTGTGTGTGTGTTTGTGTGTGTGTTTGTTTGTATGTTTGTGTGTGTGTGTTTGTTTGTATGTTTGTGTGTGTGTGTTTGTGTGTGTGTATGTTTGTGTGTGTGTTTGTTTGTATGTTTGTGTGTGTGTTTGTTTGTATGTTTGTGTGTGTGTGTTTGTGTGTGTGTATGTTTGTGTGTGTGTTTGTGTGTGTATGTTTGTGTGTGTTTGTGTGTGTGTGTGTGTGTTTGTGTTTGTGTGTGTGTTTTGTGTGTGTGTGTGGTACTGTAGCCACTACAGTGAGGAACAGCAGCCACAATATATCTCTAGATGGGTCTAACTGGTCCAGATAATCACGCTTAGGGGCATCCCAAATGGCACCCTATTCCCTACAAAGTACACTACCTTCGAACAGAGCCCATTGGGTTCTGGTCAGAAGTGGTTTACTATATAGGGAATAAGGTTCCATTTTGGACAGAGTCTTACTGTATTTACCTTTCAAACCAAGATGTTTTTCCACTTTAGCATCCCACCAACCTTTGGCTGACTTTTATTTATGTTTTGGTTTGTTGCTAACTGTCACGCCCTGACCTTAGATATCTCTGTTTTCTATATTTGGTTAGGTCAGGGTGTGACTAGGGTGGGTACTGTCTCGGGTTTTGTATGTCTAGGGTTGTTGTAGGTCTAGGGGTCGTTGTATTTCTATGTTGGCCTGATATGGTTCCCAATCAGAGACAGCTGTTTATCATTGTCTCTGATTGGGGATCATATTTAGGCAGCCCTGTTTCCCACTTTCTGGTGTGGGATCTTGTCTATGTGTAGTTGCCTGTCAGCACTAGTTTGTATAGCTTCACATTTCGTTTTGTTATTTTGTTGGTTTATTCGGTGTTCATTCAGTTAATAAAAATAATGTACGTATACAATGCTGTGCCTTGGTCTCCGCTTTACGACGAGCAGAAGATCCCACCACAAAAAGACCAAGCAGCAGGTCAGGAGGAATGGACCTGGGAGGAGATCCTGGATGGAACAGGACCCTGGACGCAGGCTGGGGAGGATCGCCGTCCCTAAGGACGAGATAGAGGCAGTGAAAGCGGAATGGCGATATTACGAGGAGTTGTACCAACGAGACTAGCACAAGAGGCAGCCCCCAAAAAGTTTTTGGGGAGGCACACGGAGTGGTCGGTTGGAGCCGAGGGCTGAACCAGAGCCAGTCAGGGGGTCGAGTGAGGAGCTCGACGCAAGATTCTGGTTATGCAGTGATGCGCACGGTGCGCTCTATCCCAGCTTCCCGCATTGGCCGGGCTAGAATGGGCATCCAGCCAGGACGGATGGTGCTGCTCAGCGCTCCTGGTCTCCAGTACTGGTTTAACTGTAGCCAACTCTTTATTCACTATAACAGGAAAATTAGGGCTTGCACTCATGTCAGGTTACAATGACAACGTTCACAACAACAGGGTCAAAGTTGAATGTCTCTTGCTCAGTTGGGCAAGCAATGCCGACAAGAATGTAGTAAATATGTGGCTGTTTGAAAGGGAACCACATAAACATGGCCCAATTATTTTTTCAGGTAACATATCGAATGAGGAAATCGTCTCTAGTTCCCAGAACGGTTCCTTTCAAAGTTACAGGAACGTTTCCTAAATGTTTTTAGAAACGTCCATTGACTATGACAGGACGGTGTGTCTGTGTGTGTTTGTCCTGTAGTGAGTAAGGAGCCTCTGGATAGGGTCTCCTGTCTGAATAGAATAACTAGGGATCACATGCTGGGAGAGAACTAAAAGCTGAGTTGTACCAGAGGTCAAACTGTTACTTTACAATAACCATCTACCTTTCCTTCTCTCTGTCCTCCCTCTCTTTCTCCCCCTCTCTCTGCCTGTTCTATGCTACATCTATATACTATCCAGAGTTTGTAAGTCTACCTTTCCTTCTCTCTGTCCTCCCTCTCTTTCTCCCCCTCTCTCTGCCTGTTCTATGCTACATCTATAAACTATCCAGAGTTTGTAAGTCTACCTTTCCTTCTCTCTGTCCTCCCTCTCTTTCTCCCCCTCTCTCTGCCTGTTCTATGCTACATCTATAAACTATCCAGAGTTTGTAAGTCTATGGTTGTGTGGTTGTGTGTGTAGCTCTGTTCGGGGAGGAGGATGATGTAATATTGATATCAGTAAAACCACAGACACACCACCCACTAACTTTAGCACCCGCAAAATGGAACAGAAAAACCATCAATGAAAGTAAAACATGAATCATTCTTTATCTGGGCTTCAGTTGGAGGTTGTTGTTCTTATCACTACCCTCAGCCTCACCTGTTTCTACCTCTAGTGTTGTATGACTTCTGATAAAGTAACACTTTCACTTTTTATCCCTCCGCCACAAATGACTTAATGGGTCCGTCTCCAAACCTTCCCCGGCAGAAGATGCCATCTCAGCTTCTCCAGTTGAAGTGGTGAACCGTCTGTTCTGTTAGCCTTTATTCCTATTGAATAATTCAGCGTTGGGTCTATATATAGGGGCTGGACAGAGAGAGCTGTATTTGTAGCTGGCTGCCTGGCTTTATGCTCAGGGTTTATATAAGGCTTTTTATATAAGCAGCTTTAATGGCAGCTAGCTCTACTTCCTTCTAATTTACAACATTTTTGTCTCATCCAGAGCGATTTACAGGGTTAAGTGCCTTGATCAAGGGTACATAAACAGATTTTTTTTACCTCGTCAGCTCAGGGATTCGAACCAGAAATCTTTTGGTTACCTGCCCAAGAGATGAAGAGAGAGAGAGAGAGAGAGAGAGAGAGAGAGAGAGAGAGAGAGAGAGAGAGAGAGAGAGAGAGAGAGAGAGAGAGAGAGAGAGAGAGAGAGAGAGAGAGAGAGAGAGAGAGAGATAGAGGGGCAGGTCACAGCACAGGTCGGATGTTGCTATCACTGGGGGCTACATAGATACACACACCCAAACTGGCACAAACACCCAAACTGGCACAAACACCCAAACTGGCACAAACACCCACAGTGGCACAAACACCCAAACTGGCACAAACACCCACACTGGCACAAACACCCAAACTGGCACAAACACCCACAGTGGCACAAACACCCAAACTGGCACAAACACCCACACTGGCACAAACACCCACACTGGCACAAACACCCACACTGGCACAAACACCCACAGTGGCACAAACACCCAAACTGGCACAAACACCCACACTGGCACAAACACCCAAACTGGCACAAACACCCACAGTGGCACAAACACCCAAACTGGCACAAACACCCAAACTGGCACAAACACCCACACTGGCACAAACACCCAAACTGGCACAAACACCCAAACTGGCACAAACACCCAAACTGGCACAAACACCCACACTGGCACAAACACCCAAACTGGCACAAACACCCACACTGGCACAAACACCCACACTGGCACAAACACCCACACTGGCACAAACACCCAAACTGGCACAAACACCCAAACTGGCACAAACACCCAAACTGGCACAAACACCCACAGTGGCACAAACACCCACAGTGGCATAAACACCCAAACTGGCACAAACACCCACACTGGCACAAACACCCAAACTGGCACAAACACCCACACTGGCACAAACACCCAAACTGGCACAAACACCCACACTGGCACAAACACCCAAACTGGCACAAACACCCAAACTGGCACAAACACCCACAGTGGCACAAACACCCACACTGGCACAAACACCCACAGTGGCAGAAGAGCGTTGGCTCAGTAACCAAAAGGTCGCTGGTTTGAATCCCAGAGCCTACTACAGTAGTTTGAAAACGTGTAGATGTGCCCTTGAGCAAGACCCTAAACCCTAATTGTTCCTGTAAATCGTTTAGGATAAGAGTGTTTGCTAAATGACATACATGTATTGGCACACACACAGTAAGGGTTTGATTTGTGGTTGTATAATGAAGAAAGCAGGACAATACTGATTACAACATTTTAGTGCCAGAGAATTAGACTCTCCTCCTCATCCTCTCATCTGGTTCACTGGCAGAGTTAGAGGATGCTACCCTAATGGCACCATATTCCCTATTTATAGTTAGTCCACTACTTTTCACCAGGGCCTGTAAGGCTCCGGTCAAAAGGAGTACACTATACAGTATATGTAGTAGTGTGCCATTTGGGACGCACACAGAGATGGATCCTCTTATTAGTAACTGGCAGGCAGGGTTAGAGAGATGGGCCTTCCCTCTGAGGCCAAGGCCTCATTATAAACCAAACCAGATGCACCCTGGATGTGTGGTCTGGATCCCTCCCTGAGAAACTGGTTCTAAGAGCACTATCCTGATTTAATGAAATGTGATGAAGACTAAACAAGGCATCCAGTATGGGCACATCACTGTTGAAACACGGGTGTTCTGTGCAACTGAAGCAGCACACTGAACTAAAGCTCACATCTTGTAGGAATTAGCATTGGATTCTGCACATTTCAGGTAGGAACACACCAAACCACCTTTGCTAGATTAACAGGAACCTGTAGCAACTTGTAGACTGTGGGATCTATCGTCATGGTAGTGTAGTCAGCCTGTAGCGCTCTGCAGTTCCTTATCGAGAGGTAATGGTTGCGGCGGTGACAACCACAATTACGCCCCGGCATAAAGGGACAGGAGGGTCTCTTTCATAGTAATGACTGCCTTAGCAAGCAACCCGTCAGGTAGAACTGTACAACACACACAAACACACTGAGAGGAGAGAGACTGAGCCATCAGTGGTAATGATACAGTAGTTTATAACTCTCAGTTCAGTCCTTTACAGAAGCTACTGGAGTCACTCAGATGTACTGTCATTCTACTGTAGTTAGT